>NW_026129652.1:0-41701 GCF_022985175.1 Labeo rohita | reverse complement strand
GAAAAGTTTATTTTGTTTAATTCTTTATCATACATTTGAATCTTTGCGTTGGCCTCTGCTTATGGTGTTAGGGTTTGTGTTATGGGGTTTGTGTCCTTACACATGGGGGTAGATGTAGATGGGCCCCAGTAGGCTGGTATCTAAACATTAGCATATACCGTAGTGATCTTACAACAAACTGATCCTCTTGAGTTGGCAATACACACACATTTACTCAGCCATTTTTCCACAATCAAGATGAAACCCAAAACCCCAGACTGTTACCAAAAGGTCTGGAAGAAGCTACACCATAAAACACCAGGGAAGCGGATGAGATAAAACATCATAAAACTGCTCATAAAACCACTCAGAAATCCAATTAAAGTCAAATCTAACATCTGTTTTGATCTTTTGATTTACACAAAAACTGTCATGTCACTCAGAGCTGACAGGAGCCTGGTGACATGCCAGTCAGAGTGACAGAGGGGTCATAAACACATAAATTCAGCCATAAATTCACTCATGTACACACTAGACATATGTCTACCTGTCCATCAAACGATGACAGAGTCATATGTCCGGTCATAAATCCAGTCATAAATCAGGCCATAAATCATATTTGATACGTTATGTGCCTGTAAGAACTACTGTTCTCCTATACCCTTCCATCTGACTTTACAGAGTCCCACAATATGCCATGTGTGTTTACTAAGCTCATGTGTCAACTCCAGGAGTCTTGCTATCTGTGCCAACCTTGTGATGTTCCAAGTCACGATGACAATGTTGCCATCAGTAGCAAACTTGTCACCTCCGTCCTGATGGACAGCGATATGCGCGGCCCTTGTTGACCCGGGAGACAACCGATCCGGTATGGTACTTGGAAAACTGTTCAACATAATTGCCGTGTCTTGGGCCACTCGTCAGCGGGAAAGTAGTTGTAAAATACTGTGAGTAACCTCAATTTGCTGGCTTTAGCTAGCTTGTAGTCTCAATATGTATGTATATATATATATATATATATATATATATATATAGCTCAAATTTAGTAACGAGTGTTTTTTTACAACTTACCAGATTGTCCGACCTCCTCACTCACTTTCTTCCAAGCAAGATCCTTTTTTTATTCCTGTTTCTACAAAAGTACGAAGATGTTTCATACATCTCCGAGTATCCACATACAGTGACGATGATTTTGTCCTCCACTGTTGTTTCGGATTTCTGCGTCCATCAGTACTAGAGCAAGCTTCTGATTGGTGCGAATTTTCACCAAAGGTCAGATTTTTCAACTTGCGCAAACCACGTGCTAAGCACGTCAAAGCCCAAAACGCTCAATTCGCGCTGCAGGGAGGTCTATCGTTGTTAGGACTATGTGTAACCTGTGGACTGTTTTGTGTGCCTTCCCCAGTGTTTCCCTTATTTGGTCTTCCTGTTCCGTTCCTTGTCAGTGACGTCATTGTTCAACTTTCAGCTGTCTTGTTTTCCATTGGTTAGTTCTGTGTATTTATGCTTGGCTCTTCCCTAGTGTTTCTGTCGGTGATTAATGTCATACCCCTCCGTTTTCTTGGTTCCCGAGTTTTTGTTTATTGTGGTTACTGGGTCCCTGCTGTTTTCCGTCTGTTTATGTTTTATTGGATTTACTTTAATAAATAAATATATTCAATGTTGGATTAACGCTCAATGCCTGCTCATTCTCCCACCACGAAGAGCGTGACAGAATCACCGACCGACAAGATGAATGCTGAGGAGGCCTTGACTCGTTTGCGACAAGGCGGCCGGAGTTTGGAGCGGTATGTAGGGGATTTTCTCGAACTAGCTAATCAGCTAAGCTGGCATGACGCAGCTTTGGGTTTCCTGTTTCAGATGGGGTTGGACTTAGACATGATTCGTTGTGATCTTCCTGTTTGTCATTATCCCCTGATCGAACTGATTAATGTGGTTCTCTATTTAAACGGATCTGATTTTGAGGTCGAAGAGTGCCACATGTCGAATTGTCCATTAGTTTCCCAGACATGAAATGGTTTTGTATTGTATAAGACATACAAAGCATGCTGGTGTTTATGATTATAAATTCTTATTTATTTATTTATTTATTTATCTATCTATCTATCGTATAACAATAGGATAATATTAGTTTATTATTAATACTTTGTTCATGAATAGGTGTTTAACGTGCTAAACAATAATAATTAATTTCTCAGATATAAAATGCCATTTTTTAAAGATAGTATAAAGATAGTATATAGAGTCTATGACTACAAAATCATACTATACGTATATATTACAGATGCTCCTGATATTAACATGCTCACAGTTGTTTTTTTTTTTCTTTTTTTGTCCAGTGATCTGATTCCTGCACCACAGATGAAGGCTACATGAGGAGTGCTGTACCAACATCAAATGTTCAACTACACTGTTTTTTTATTGTAAGACAATGTCCTGGACTACTGATTGTGGTGCGGTCAGTGACTGTTCGGGAGGCGTGGGATCCATTTGCGACGTCTTTATTACAAAACTCGTAGTCAAACAGGCAGAGATAATCACCAGCAAACAGTACAACGGGGAGAGTCCAAAGAGTAAACGATAATCCAGGCAGGTAGGTCGGGGCAGACGGAAAAGAATCAAAACACGGTATAAACAGTCCAATCGGCAACAGGAAATACACAAGAAATGAAAACGCTCAGGATGATAGTCGAACTAACCAAACTTCGCAAAGAGCGCCGTGAACCGGCGGCCTAAAATGGCCGCCGGAGGGGAAGCGCTAGGGAGAGACCCGGAACCGGAAGTGGGGGACCCCAGGTACGGCATTGTGGGAAACGTAGTGTTAGTACTCCGGTGAGGGTTCCTGCTGACGGTGGTTAGAGGGAGCCACAGAGACCACTCCGGTGACACTGATGATGAGTTTTGTTTCTTAAATCCATGGAAAGAAGCAGCAATCACTTAAATATCAGGTATAATTTACTTGTTTCACTTGTTGAACAGAATTCAGAAAACAGTTTTCAGGAATGACACAAAGTTTGTTCACATCTCTATGGTTAGATCAGTGTAGTCAGTAATGTGCTTTTGACCTTCATTATGTATGTTTTGATGATACTGTGTTGTAAATAAAATACAAATAGTCTAAAACTCCATTCTTTGAATCTCTCATTGTTTCTGACCGTCACAGTCTCATTGATGGGCCATTAGGGGAGGGCCTTTTGTCTCTCAGGTGTAGATCACTCAATATTCATGGCCGTTGTCACTCCCTCGCATATTCCCTTTCAGTCACAAAACATGTCTTAGAAAATTTAAATCAATATATTGTTTTCTGTAAACGTGTGAATGAGATGATTTTCACATCTTTATGTAGAAAAAACTTTAGACTACCACATCCAGTTCTCAAATGTCTTGTGGACTAATGTTCTGAATGTGTTTCATGGTCTTATTTCAGTGACTTAAAGATTTTAGTTTTTCACTAACCACGCATAAACGTTGTTTTCTCAAAAACACAAACATGTATTTTAATATTGTTAACTATGTAATAATATTGTTAACTAAATAATGGTTAACTTATGCTTTACCACTATGGAATTTGAAATTTGTCAGTGACAAATTCAAAAAGGATTGCTCATATATATGATAATTGGATTATTTACCTGTGTATCCCTAGATTAGTCACAGGCAAGTAATTGTTATATATAAAATGACATGTCTCCACCTCTGTGACACTGAATGAAATGAAAAGAATGAGGAACTTAACACAATGATAATGAAATCAATAACAAATAGTTGTGATGACTAAATTAACATTCATGGTAACTAATAAGTTGGCAGGAAACTAAAACAAAACACATTTTACATGCCTCAAAATGGAGGAACGAAGAACAAGAAGAAGAAAAAAAGTAGAGAGGGTACATAAGCATCAGTTTACAGACAAACATATCTTACAAATATATTTCCATTTCCATTATGATATTACAATGAAATTTTAATACAGAAATAGCATGCTGAGGTATGTTTAGGTCTAGGAGGACAGACATAAAGTGCTGATGTATATACACTGCTTTTGAACAGCATATGTACATCTGCAGATATGGCCATAGTATTCTTTTATTGTAGCAGATATATTGTATTTTAAGGTAAAGTCTTCAAACGTAAGTAAAGTCCCTTCCTTATTAAATAACTGACTCACTAATAACAACCTCTTACTAAACCATATACCTTATAATATTTTCATTATTACAGATAGAAACATTTTGAGGGAAAAAGTTGTCTTCATAACTAAGACCCCAGGTAGCAAGTTTGTAAAATGTAGACCACCCAAATGAGAGAAAATAAACACAGGAATTATATTCTACATTGTAAAAAAATGATATAAAAAGTGAAATAATTAGAATTAACTAAATGAGATGCTTACAAATTAACCATTCAAAATTAGTAAAATTGAACAAAAATATTGGTTTCATTGGAAACAAAAAAGCACTATGTTAATGAATAGTTATGCATGCCAGGCAATTAGTTTACATGTGTGTTTGCCAACAGAAATCGATTAAGCAGCATATGATAATCGAGAAATGCCTTCTGCTTTAGTGAGAAGACCTCTGCCTTTGAGTGATAAATCTCTTTGCCACTAGTCCATTCAAGTGAAACTTCAAGTTCAGTTTTATTTCTAGAGCACATTTAATCACGGAAAAAGGCAGACCAAAGCGCTGCACAACAAACAATGATATGTAAAAAGGAAAAAAAAAATTCAGTAAGCAAATTAAAATAATTCAGAAACCAATGCAAAAAAACAAACAAACAAAAAAAAAGCCATTCAAAAGCTAACTGAAACTGAAACAATGTCATAGCAGGTCAGAACCTCAAACATCCGCTGGTAAATTTTTATTCACTGAGGTAGTAGTTGTTGTTAGATGAAAAGGAAGTACGTTTGTTTATTGAACATAATATTCCAGGAAAGAGTTAAAGCCCTGTGGGTGGCTTTGCCAAGCCCTAACTATGGGAGGATGCCCTGCTCCAGTTTCTAAGTACCCATCCCTCTTCTTGAAATTGTCATTATTACACTTACAGCGAACACGTTTATGGAAATCAACTGTAAGTTTTGAAAAATATTCCATACTATATGACTCGATAATAACATATAACCAACATTGTTATAATTTTTAAAACTTTTTTTTTTTCATTATGGTTCATACTTATGCTCTGTCTTTAAATACTTTTACAGCAACACAGCTCAGTTAAAAGGATTTTTGGACAGCTCTAGTTTTCTCAAAAATATCATACAAGAACTCCTGCTGAAACAAAGAAGGTAATATAAATTATAATTATATTTTTGAATAAATAAACACACATAAACCATCATTTACTACAACATTAATTAACCTTAACTTATCTTATTCAGTAGTTTGATACTGCTGAAGTAAATTAACCTCTTGTCTATTTCATGAAACACGGTTTTATTTCCACTGACCGGGCAGAGGAAAACACAGGGAACAAGAAGGTCAGTATTAAATACTTAATCCATCAAATGCTATGTCTGTTTGATCTTTTTAATTGTAATGTACACCATAATTAAATTGTGAGATTTTTTTAGGCAAGGAATCTGCTTTTAAATGTAACATTGAGCCTCATTCGTGAAACTTGCGTAACTCGTGCACGCTCGTTCACAATTAGCATAATCGCTGCCTATATGAATTACAGCTACATAAATTGTGAGTCTAGAAACGCAGTGGAATATTCTGGTCTACTTTCTCGGGTTTGGCTCCAGTACATTCCATAAATGCAAAAAAACTAATAGGCCAAATGACAATGAATATTCAATAATGTGGGTCCACTAAAGAGTTAAAAGCCATCTGAAAAATGTCAGGCGCTCTAATTAAAACGGCCGGCATAGTGACAGTGACGAGCGCTGAGTTTAATTTTCAACTCAAAGCTGCAAAAAAAATTCCTAAGAGGCAAAAGGAAAATGAACTTGAAAATGAAATTTTGACACAGTGCCATAATAATTACAATGCCATCAGTTTGAACACAGAAGGTTTAATGCACCATTTACACGTGGTAGAGAGCAGGTGCACATTTCTTTTACAGCAACTAACATTTTGAAAATACAAACAATTTTATGAATTCGATAATTTACGTCAGAACGGCTTTACGAACAGTTTACACAAAAATATGTTCTGCTCGTGTTTCATGACTGAGGCCCAATGCATATAGGCCTTTCTATTAACTTCATTTCTTAAACAAAAAGCACCAGGTTTGAACCTGGATCAAAATACTGAAACTGTAAGTTACTGTTATAACTGAAAATAAAATTCTTAATAAGTAATGCTTAAGGTAGTTCTATAATTTTTACTGTATAAAACATGTCTACTCAAGACCGTGCTGTTTTGGAGGCAGTACGTTTATCAGGCAAGTCCACCCTGGATAGGGCTACAGCAAAAGCAAAAGAAAAATTTGACCAGTTGTTAAACATCACACTTAACATCGCGGTGACTGGAAGGACAGGAACTGGGAAATCCTCCTTTGTAAATGTAATAAGACAACTAAGTGACGATGATGAAGGAGCCGCACCTACTGGTGTCACAGAAACTACAGTGGAGCCCGTCATGTATACACATCTTACAGCGCCAAATGTGAACATCTGGGACCTGCCTGGAATAGGAAGTCCAAATTTCAAAGCAAATAAATACCTTAAAGAGGTCAAATTTAAATCCTATGATTTTTTTATAATCCTTAACTCTGAGAGGTTCATGCAGAATGATATCATGCTGGCTAAAGAAATAAGAAAACAGAAGAAAAAAATTGTACTTTGTTCGTTCCAAGATTGACAATGACATTTCTTCAGAGCAAAAGAAAAAGGGATTTAATGAGCAGAGAGTCCTTGATGAAATAAGAAAGGAATGTCAAAAAAACTTGAAAGAAATGGAAGACTCCAAAGTTTTCCTGATATCATCTGCTAAATTCTGGAAGTATGATTTTGAAATGCTTAAAAACACACTCTCAGAAGAGCTTCCAGCCCATAAGCGATATGCTCTTCTACAAGCTTGGCCTGTGTGCTCCACTGCATGTCTTGAGAAGAAGATCATGTTATTTAAAGGTCTGTCCTGGGCCGTATCTCTTGTTTCTGCTGGTGTAGCAGTGGCCCCTGTGCCTGGTGTGTCAGTAGTATGTGATTCATCCATTGTGTTGCTTTTCCTTACAAGGTGCTATCATGCATTTGGATTGGATGGCAGATCACTGAAAGGCCTTTCAAAAAAAGTGGGCATATCCTTGCAGGAACATCGGGAAAAATCAAAATTTGTTGATGCCATCCAAAAAAAAAGCAATAACTGCAGTAAAACTCTCTTCTGCAGTTGTAACATTGGCTGTCGTTAAAGATATGTTGAGTCTTCTTCCAGGTGTGGGCAGTGCTGCTGCTGCAGGATTGTCCTTTGCATCTACTCAGTATATCTTAAGAGAAGGAGTAAATGAACTGGCAGCAACTGCTCGAGAAATCACAAGAATTGCTGGGCTGGACAAAATGTAATAACTCCTAACGTGTCATTATCTTGAGAATGTAGATTAATTTTGTTTATAAAATTGATTTTCTGTAGAGCAATGGTTCTCACCTCCAGTCCTCAAGACCCATTGCTCTGCACATTTTGTATGAGTCTTTTATCTGACACACTCAGTTCAGTTAATGGATCTCCTCCTAACGAGCTGATGATCTGAATCAGGTGCATTAAATAAGGGAGACAGACCAGTGGGTCCTGAGGACTGGAGTTGAGAACCACTGCTGTAGAGCAAGTATGCTTTTTCTGCCTTTGACAAGGACTAAATCATAGGATGTTGTTTTTGTTAGATTGTTCTTTTGATGTTGAATTTGGGATAGATATTACAGATGTCTTAATAATTCTTAAGGAATAATTCTAATATGCATGTAAACAGTATGTATAACTTTAATTAGTTTTAAATAATGAAATGTTTATACCCCTGTTGAGTAAAAAAAAAACAGCATATGCTGGTTAGGTAGGTTTTGATGCTGGTATGCTGGTTTAAACTGGTCCTTTGCTAGTTTATGATGGTCTTTGACCATCAACATGACTAGCATTAACCAGCAAAGGACCAGCATTAACCAGCAAAGGACCAACATAAACCAGCTAAGGACTAGCATAAACTAGCTAAGGACTAGCATTAACCAGCTAAGGACCAGCATTAACCAGCGTCAAAACCTACCTAACCAGCATATGCTGTTTTTTTCAACAGGGATAAATGAATGAAGAATATATGTATATGCACATTTTAATAATTATACAGTACCTTGAGTATCTTGACCAATCAGAGTTAAGATAACAATGTTGTTGCTGCATTGATGTGTATATATATATATATATATATATATATTTTTTTTTTAATACTGTTGGCCTAGTGTCAAATTAACATCAATGGTATCACATCATTCTATTCATGTTAGAAAACCTATAAACAGCAAGAAGTAGAAAAAAAATAATGAATGAAAAAAGAAGTAATCAACGGCAAATAAAAAAGTAATGTATGTATGTAATTGTTAACACAACAATAAATAAAAAAGGTCACACTGTTAGCAAACAGAAGAGGTAACTTCAAAGGTAACTTTTACACAAAGGTGTTTTATTCACAGGTCTTTTGACTAATCAGATTTAAAGTAACAAAATTGTCTTCTTTCTCATTTCCACTGACAACTTTTTTGCAGTAGTGGTTTTGGGGTTAGATTCACATAAATGCTCTGATTTATTGCTCAAATAAGTAAATAACTACATAAATACATTTTTCTCATGGCTATGTGTTTTATACGCTAACAAACCTGCTTGACCATAGTAACCGGGGAAGAAATTATTCAATTAACACATTATTAAATTATTATATTAACCATAGGCGATGCTGTCTATGCGAATGCTGTCTACATCGCGTGTTATGCTATATGACTGGGATTTTTTAAAAGTTTAAAGGTTAAATTTAACATATATTTCATTTTATTTCAGTTGATTAATAGAATATAATTATACTACTATTTAGGCTACTATTGTCACACTCACGCAACACAAGGGGATAGAGGAGACAAGAGATGAGTGGCAATTCTATTCAACAATTTATTAAACAACGTCTTATTTAAAAGACAAAGCATCAAACAGAGAAAGAGATTCTTAACTGAATGCTTAGGTAGACTGTTGAAGTCCAAAAGTCCAGTGTGAGAGCCACGCCACAACATCAGAGGAAGGAGTCAGATTCAGCATGTGAACGGTAGACCAGACAATGAGCAATTGGCAGAGTGTCTATTTATAGGGCGTGGCTCAACGAGGAACAGGTGATGCGAGTTAGAATTCGGGTGACTGTGAACGAGTGGGTGGTGCTACCGGAGGTGTGGCAGATGAGGGTGGCTGTGGTGAATGCAACTATATAGTGTTTTCATGAAGAATGAATCATTCACATAGTTTCATTTGTAAATGAAAACATGTTCAATATTCGTCACACATGGGCATAATTGTTAGGCATTTACAAAATATAACCCTAACCAGTTATTTAAAAAAATATAAAAATAATAATGTCACACCACTTTGGACTGTCTGTGTTGGTTTCTCTAACATGTGCCCATTGTCACACCCATTGACTACCCAAAAACCCTAATTGACAGACAAAACATCTAGTTTACGTAGGTAACCCACATTCCCTGAAGGAGGGAATGGAGACGTTACATATGGGAACTCGCTAGAGAGACCTATCACCTCTGAGCTAAAGAGAAAAGCCCAATAGGAATTGGCCAGTGAGATTTGTTTGCACAGCCACTCCTCCGTATATACGGTTAAATAAGATGGCAGTGTGCACTCACTCATTCAGGTTTTTGTTGAAGAGCCAAGCCAGAGCCCAGCGTACAGCGCAGCTCAGGATTGTGGCAAGGGGATGTAACGTCTTTGTTCCCTCCATCAGGGAACTTGGGTTACCTACATAACCTAGACGTTCCCCTTCAGTCGTTTACTACGACGTTACATATGGGAACTAACCCATGGAAAACACCACGATCCTGAAGCCGCATTACGCAAGAGGACCAAATGCTGGCAATCAAGCATGTCAGGACAAATGGGCTCAACACGTAACCTGCCCGACGCCCTGTAGGCCAGATAGGGGCCCACCAAAGGTGCCAGTTACTTTGAACTGAAGCAGACCGTCGGGGGTTGGAGCACATGTGGTTAGACATGCGGAATAGTGAAAAAATTACATATATTCTAGCTATAGACATAAGAGGGGAACACGGCCTTCTTGATGACCATGGATACTGAGACATGGTGTCACAACCAGCTGGGGGAAGGAAACCCAGCCGGAACACAGACAAGACTACTCCACCTAGTCCAGACTGCGGGACATGAAGGAGCCAGAGTTCACACAGGGGCTGTTTGCCAGGGCATCCCTGCTGAGGGGGGCCTCGTTGAGGGAGTAAAAGAGCCGGCAGTGGGAGGACTCCCGAGAGGCAAACAGATCTATCTGAGCCTCCCCGAATTGACTCCAAATCAGCTGGACCGTCTGGGGATGAAGTCACCATTCTCCAGGAAGAGTGAGCTGTCGTGACAGCAAGTCTGCTGCACGATTGAGCTCTCCTGGAATATGTACGGCATGCAGCGACTTGAGCCCCGTCTGACACCAGAGGAGCAGATGGCGGGCGAGTTGCGACATGCGACGGGAGCGTAGACCCCCCTGGTGGTTGATGTATGCTACAGTGGCAGTGTTGTCTGAGCGGACAAGCACATGCTTGTCGCGCAGCATCGGAAGAAACCGACGCAGCGCAAGAAGTACTGCTAACAACTCCAGGCAGTTGATATGCCATTGCAGTCTGGAAGGGAGCGCAGCTTTGCCGCAGCACCCGCCCCCAGAAACCAATTGTCCAGCCTCAAGAGATCGGGTGAAGGTATTTTCGGCATCCCCAGCCCGATCCCCATTGCAGCCCGGAGAAGCATAGCCGACAATTCGGCGTCCGCCTCGGACGTGGCAGCAACCGCAGAGGGGTGCTGTCCAGCCGAGACGTCCTTCTCTGTTGTCGAACGCTCCCTCTCTGTTGCAGCGATTGACATCCTGTCTTCCTCGGGTGCCCCAAAGGAGACGCTAGGCCCGCTGGGCAGGGGAGCAGCCTGCTTTGGAAGCACTACTGGGCTCCGTTGTGACACGGTTGTGGGGGATTACCCGGCGGAGCATTCCGAACTGTCACAGTGAGATCCCCCAAGCGCCTAGCCGAGGCAGTTGAGAGGCCTTTACGGCTCGCCGAACTGACCCGGGTAGATGACGAGGGGAGCCGTCTCGTGAACGAGAGGCGGGACCTCAGCGTAACCATGGTCATGCGCTCGCAGTGAGTGCATAAACCATCCACCGTGCCGTTTTAAGCCCAGGCACGTAAGGAAGTGATCGTGGCCATCAAGAGAGGTGAGGAAGCTACCACACCCAGAAGTACACGGTCGGAAAGACATCCCTAAGAATATCTGTTGATGACTGTGTAGAAATTTGCTCTTTTATGAAGCCTGGTTCGCCCAGGGAGTGACGCGGGGAGTGGTGCTCTCAAGCGAAAAGCCTTTAAAAAGGCTCGCAGGCGTTGATCAGCTGATGGCAGCGGCGACGGCGGTGGAACTCCTTCCACGCAGCAGTGCAGCAGCAGAAACAGCCGGAATAGAGAGCGTAGTTTCTTTGTGTAGAAATCTGTAGACTCAGCGATAAGAGGCGAGGCTCTAAAGCAGAAATCTGAATGAGTGCACGCCACCATCTTATATACCCGTATGTACGGGGGAGTGGCTGTGTATGCAAATCTCACTCGCCAATTCCTATTGGCCTTTTCTCTTTAGTTCAGAGGTCATAGGTCTCTCTAGTGTGTCACGATCGGCTTTGCCTCGCTGTTGGGCAGCTTGTCGTTTTGTCTGTGCCTTACGGTTGCTGTCTGTCTTTCTTAGACCTACAGGTGGAGCTGTAACCTTGCTGGGCGGGTTAATTGAGGCCTTGAGACGAAGAACCATACAAGTCCATATTTTCAAATTTTGAGTAATAAGATTTTTTTCATTTGGATTGTGAACATTATATTATATATTTTTATTTTACTTGAAAATAGACAACAAAAGCTTCTCAATTCTAAGGAGATAACATTTTTCAGTGTCAGTATTAAAAATCAAAAGTTATTGTGATTTATATTTCTGAAATGTGGAAGAACGGTATATGTCCAGTTAGTGTGGAATAACAGTATAACTCCAGTTCATCATATCACTTTAAACCACTAAAGATCTGATTCCTTTATCTTAGTTTTAATACAGTAACAGAAACTTCAGGTTAATATTAAGCATTTCTTTCTAGTTTATTATTATTATTATTATTATAATTATTTAAAAACAGAAAATACAGTATGAACAATGTATAATACATAGACATTCTTACAGTACAGGCAATAACAATGAATTATTAACAAAAAACAATAAATAAATAAATAAATAAATACAATGCAGACATACATCATAGCTAAATATTATTCAACATATCACAAGATATATCATAATTTTCTCAACTTTCATTTCGACCTATTCATGACTAATCTATAGTAGACGCCCAGTAGGCTAGGCTACACGCAAATATGACTGTAACAAGTTAGTCAGATAGAATATCTTTGATCACTTCTTGTATGTTTAGATAGCTCCAATAGTGCACCTTGTCGTTTATTTAGAAAAGCTGGCGCAGCGCACCTGTGTATATACTACTTCAAACTGTTCTCGCGCTCCGTCATCTCACGATATAAATAAATATATAAACAAATAAACTCTGCTTGCCGTACTTTACACAGGACTGGCGGGAAATATGAAAGAATACAGCTTTATTATATATGGTCTGTGGTTTATTTTGATAGGTTAACTGTTTATGCAGTGTTTAGCGCGTTCAGAGAGAGAGAGAGAGAGAGAGATCACATCACATATATGGTTCTTCCACTCAGCAGTTTGGGTGGATTTTTCCCTGGTTTTTGTTCTCCTTTTCAAGTCAAATATGGTTTTCCAGCATCCCTCAAAGCCTTCCTTACTCTGTCCTTCCATTTGGTCATGTCGGCTCTCTTTTTTTTGCGGAGGTTTTGCCTTTTAAAGTCAGAAGCGGACATGACAGCAAGCGGCATCTCCATGCTTCTTTGTGGACATAAACGGTTTTTCCACGTGACGCTATTTTAACGTTTAAAATGCGGACTCTTGGTCGCGCAAAAATATCCCCAAACTGTTTCTGTATACAAAGTTCACACATACAATTAATGTCACATGGTTATCTCATTTTTTGTTTTTTTGGACTTATACAGTTGTTCGTCGCATACACTCAACTGATGACCTGTTAAAAAGAGACCTTCCTGTTGGCTCGCGGGGCTCTTTCTCCTGCTCGGGCCGTCTGTCTGTGCTGCAGGCTGCAGTCTCGCTCCTCGTTCTTACCTCCGCTCACCACACGTTTTATTTTATTGATGAACACTACACTTCTGGTTAACCATTACATTTATTGATACCTTTTTATTTAGTTAATAAACATTCTTTGTTCAGTGTAGTAATCGGTGTGGTCTCCCTTTTATGTTACGATCACTGTACGAGCTAAGTGGTCTTAACAAGTGAGATCCCATATATAATGTTGTTGTAAACGACTGAAGGGGAATCATTTTAATCACATCTGGAGGCAAGTGATCTATAAAAAGAGACCATACATTCTGAAAGCTCTGTATATTACCCCTAAGCCACTCATGTTGCAAAACCACAAAAATGTCTTATACCATTGTGTGACAGAGGAGGGAGTGTTTCTTATCCATTAATAAGGAATGCATTTCCTTGCCACAAGTAGCAGTTTATCTAACAATCTGTAACTTTTGCATCAAGTGTCAGTGGATCTAACACAAGTAGATCTAACACTTTTCATAGCGTCCTGCCAGTCATCGTCTATATAAGCATTACATAGATCTACCTCCCATTTCCGAGCCACTGTGTTCAAGAGTCCAGAGACATTAAAATATAAAAATGAATAAAATATAAGCTTGATTAGCTGCTTCAGGTGTGTTTAATTGGGTCTGGAGCTAAAATCTGTAGGACACCGGCCCTCCAGGACTGAGTTTGGGCACCCCTGGGTTAAAACAATGTTAAGATACTGACAAACAGTAGTGGTTCCTTGGACTCGGACGGACTCGACTCGGACTCGGCCCTTTGGGACTCGGACTTGAGTCCGACTCGGCCCATTTTGGACTCGGACTCGTCTCAGACTCGATTGGTAAAAGACTCGGACTCGACTCGGACTAGACTTAGGTGGACTCAAACCCAACACTATGAACTACATATGTGTCTATGTTTGTGCAAATCGTTCCAATGCAGCTTCACCCACAGCAGAAGTGAGTATAAGGCTTTTTTATGCATTTGTTGGCAAGTTTCGCCGATAAATTCGGCTAAAGTAAACATTACAACTCATCATCCCACAGCAGAGAGGGGCGGGGCAAGCAGAGCTCATTTGCATTTAAAGGGACCATGAATTAAAATGACTTGATTTTTTGCAGAGCTGATTTTGACAAGGTAAAAGGGTTTTGTTTTGGTTTTTTTACACTACTATTGAGAATTTTTAACCAAAGTATATTATAGACTTTTTATTAAGACCCTAAAGAATCATATGAACTTGTGGAAAATGGGCATCTGATGACCCCTTAAATATAATGTAATATAACATAACATAATATAATGTAATACATAGAACTGGTACATTTAAAAATATATATATATTGCATCAGGATCTCAAGCAAGTTGGCATTTTCAAACACAACTGCACAACTATTTATTTAAACAAAAATAATCTTGAACAAAGCAGAACTAATGATTTGCCAAAGCATAAAGCAACACAAAACATAAACAGTTAACTGTATAAATCAGGCATTTATACATTGATTTTTCTTAAGTACATAACATTACGTGAGTATTCATAAGTTGTTTTATTTGCGGTATAAATGCTTAGTCCCTTCATTATTGTTAGCACACACGTCTCAGTCTAAATGGTCAATTTTATGATAAAACACAAACAATAAATGTGTTTTTTTATGCTCTTTAATTTGTATTTGAGATAACTATGTTCACCTCAGATCAAGCAGAATCAATGATCTTTTCCTTTTTAATATTTGCAGCATGAAATAAACATGGAAAAATATTTGAATACATTTAAAATAAAATTAATAAACAGGATGTCTCATACTAATTGTCACAGAATCACCTGGCTCCACCCTCAATCAGCCCACGCAGCCATCTATTCGCTCACTGTCACCCGATTACTAATTATACTCACCTGTGCATCGCCACCACTACTATACATAAAGAGCACACTCACCCTCACTCGTCGTCCGGTCTCCTCTGCGATCACATGCTGATATTCCCTTCTGGACTCTCTGCAAGACAGAAAATTACTTACCTTCGTCGTCTTCGTCCTGGTGTCCCGTCATCCTCCATTGTCCTCGATCCTCTCCTCTATCGATCGATCATCTGCAACTCTAAGGAAAGTGGACTATCAGTGAATCTGTGTTCTTTGTGTGTGTGTGTGCAACACTACGTCTGCTTACCAGTTTTCACTGCTATTACCAACCTGTCAAATAAACTCATCTGTTTGATTTTACTCCGTCGTCTTCTTTTTTGTGTACCCCCTGACACTAATGTTATAAATGGTAATTATAGTGTTTTGGGATTACGATGACACTGTATGATTTTATATTTTTTTTTTTGTAAATTGTGTTAACCAGTGTATTGAATACAATAAATAGTAACTACTTAACAGATTAAGAATTTAGAAAATTATGACTTTATAAAAACACATTTCAAAAATAAAACTAAAGATGCACTGGTCAACCTGCAACCAATTGGAAACAGCCAGATTCTGCTTCTATCACGTGACCAGAAATGGGTGTTTTCTGGTTGGTTTCTGTTTTATTTCATACCTGATGCTCCTAACTTGCCTTGTATAATTTTTAGTATTCTATTTGCTTTATCAGTGCTTTAAACTGTGGAAATAACTGTGAAAAGATTATAAAGATATGAAAGTAAATCTACTGGTTATTGAAGAATCATTAAAAAAAAATATTTTGAATTTTACTTTATCATACACTCCTTTTAACTTTACGCTTTTTTTTTTTAATTTTATTTATTTTTTTTTTTTAAATCACAGTTGTCACTATTTGCATTTTAATCTAATTTGTATCTGGTATAAATGGTTTCTGCACTCAAACATTAAACTCTTTAGTAGTTTCCTGATATTTTTAGCATATCCACTAATGCACTCAACTGAATTAATTCTGATGTAATCTATTATTTGCATATAATTTATTCTATGAACATTTCAATGCACTTCCATAATTTTAATACGAGCGGGACTTTTATTTTGCCGTGGCGATGTGACGTCACAAGGCTGCGCCGCTCTCCTGCATCTGTTTTGATTAGCCTTTTTCACGGTCTGTGTTCCGAAACCGGAAGCGTCAAATAGTTGTGTAAATTAACTTCCGCTGTAGCCTGTATGAATAGTAGTGCCCATAGCACGGGGTGGTTATAATTTATTAATAAACAATTCATCATAGATGTTTAATCAAAACATATTAAACACAGTTTCCGATCATTAATTGGGGATGAAGAAACGAGGAAATGTCCTGATATTCCAACGCACATTTCATGATTTAAATTGCACAAGCTGCGTATGCACAATACTTCAGAGACAGACCAGGTTATTTAAAAAAAATGCAAGAATAGCATACAAACACATCACATTAAAGAGTAATAAAATCGGACAAGCTTATCTCATTAAACATTAACCACGACTAGACTGTACAAATTAAACAGAAATAATCTTAGCATTGCTTTAGTGCACTTGCTTTGCTTTTCCATACAGTCGTCGCATATTAGATCAAATTGGAGTTGTTCAAATAAATGTATATATTTCATCCCAAAGTTATGAGATTATGTATGGTAGGGGATTGTCTAAGGTTGAATAGATAATTTTAACTGATAATTTGCCCGCGGCTGCACGTTACTTCTGGAGAAATACTCGGAATATACACAGTTTAATTCTATTTTTAATGTTATTGTTTTTATTATTGCGCAACGCAATACTGTTATCATAATAAACACCTGTTGAACGTCAATTTTATTGCTCTTTAATATGATGTGTTTGTATGCTATTCATGTCAAGCTGGTCTGTCTCTGAAGTATTGTGCATACGCAGCTTGTGCGCTCCCACTTAAATCATGAAATGTGCGTCGGAATATCAGGACAACATTTTTCCTCGTTTCGTCATAGCTGATTATTGATTGGAAACTGTGTTTAATGTGTTTTGATGAAACATCTATGATGAATTGTTCATTAATAAATCACAACCATCCCGTGCTATGGGCACTACCATTCATACAGGCTACAGCGGAAGTTATTTTATACAACTATTTGAAGCTTCCGGGTTCTGAATGCGCACCGTGAAAAAGGCTAATTGTCTATGTACAGTACTCCCTGAGCTAGTCGCAGCCAAAGCCGTATCTAAGGCCCTCATCCTTACTATCCTCTATCAAAGTTTGGATGTGTGTCTCTAGTTTTGAAATCTTCTGTCAGCCTAACTGACAGAAACAACAATAGCAGGAGAAGAAGCCATTACTCACCGTGATTGTAGAACAATTCCAACTTACCACTGTTGTTTGATGAACTTGTGAAGAACAGAGCAGGGGGAGAAACAATGAAGCGAGAAAAAAAAAAAGTAGAATAGAAACGTGAATGAAAAAGTGAATGACAAGCTAACCGGCTAACGGAATGCTAAAGCGCTACACTCGTTATTATAGAATAAAACTGACCAGTCAGATTAGTCAGGTTGATTTGATGGATAATATCAGAAATTTAGTTTGAATTAAGCTATGGGCGGCACAGTGGTTCAGTGGGTAGCACTGTTGCCTCACAGTGAAGGTCCCTGGTCCGAGTCCCGGCTGAGCCAGGATGCCTTTCTGTTTGGAAGTTTGCATGTTCTCCCCGTGTCTGCGTGGGTTTCCTCCAGGTGCTCCGGTTTCCCCAACAATCCAAAGACATGCAGTATAGGTGAATTAGACAGTCTAAATAGGCCGTAGTGAGTGAATGACTGAGTGAGTGTCTCAGCACTGGGGTTGCACGGCGTAAAATCTGTCAAATCAGCTGTGCGGATCACGGTTTTGTTGTGTTCAGAGAGATGATATTGTCCGTTTGCATAGTCCAGCGGTGTAGCATGGTGTTGTGTTGTTTTTTTTTTGTTGAGTCATCTGTAAGTCGTGGCAAGGCAACACTAATTGCAAAATACAGACTGTGAGGAGTTGCTTGAGAGATTAAAGTTATTTGTTCTTTCATTCATTGGATGATTAGCAATGGAGATGCTCCACTTGCAATATCATTTGTTCCATGTGGAGTAGTACCACTGCATTGTTGGGTATTCCCTAAAAGTGGTATACGTGTTGTTTAGTACATCTGTCAAGAGTAGATTCTGGGTGTACCCAGCATTTTGCAGCTGGTAGATATTCCTCAATACCTTGACAAATGGAGAAGAAAAAAATGTGTTATAGAATGTAAAATGAAACAAGATTTCATTGTATTATGTTCAGAGCTCTACAGTGTGACCAATTCAGTCGCATTTGCAGTTGAAATTGTGTGCGACTATGAAAAAATATTTGGGAGGACCAGTGCGACTGACCCTATCAGCATATTTGTGTTTGTGTTTGAGGAGTTTCAGTGTTTTCTAGTTACAAAGTGTTTTTGCAGTGTATAGTAATGTATCAGACCCAGGGTTCGTACCACTGATCTCTATATAATGACTGGATCGCTCATTGTGTTCTAAACTGCCGTCAGGCAGTGAAGCCACCGGAAGTGTTCGATCCGCCATCTTACTATTCCCTACCGGCAGAGAGTTCCATTGACTCACAGCCAAACCGCTGACCTAAAATCACCAGATTTTAAGCGTATCAGTCACACAGGACTAGTTTTTATAATAGGTGTAACGTTATGTAAATAAATTTTTACTTAAAATGTTATTTGCGACGTTTATTGTCTTTTCTGCGACGTTTATTGTCTGCGCACTTGTCGACACAGTTAACTGATCCAACACAAAATATATTTCTTTATGTAAGGAATTATGCAGGACATATTAAACAGGAACGTATATCTGGTATGTGAAATTGATTTGAATGTACAATAAACAATACACAAGCCTCTTACGATATTGCTCTATGCTGTATTGAAATTCAAATCTTGAAAAACTTGATGTATTTAAATCCATACTCATTAGTCCAAGTTATGATGTGCATATTTTAATGTCCCTAATTGAGAAACATCAATTTCAAACTCTTAAAGATCGGGCAAATTCTATTATATTAAGTGCCTTACATTATCTGACTATAACTCAGATACTGATTTTACCCAATTTTAATGAAAATAGTCTGAAACAAAGTCACAGCTGAGCCGCATCTCTTTCAAACACAGCTGTGTTCCGTTTATGAATGAACGTGCGTTTTTAAACGAGTCATTGATTCAATTACACATTCGTAAAGAGAGTCGCTTGCTTCATTTTTGAATGATTCAGTGACAAAATACCGCCATCTGCTGACAGTTTTAGTTTCATTTTCATTTTATCTTTTATTATTTTATTTAAATCATTTGATATGTCTATATTCAGAATGTTCTATATGACATTTTTGTATTATTAACGTATTATTAACATTTATCTCAACATGAATGGTATGTAGGCTGAATTAAGAAACATTTAAATCATTACCTGCTTTAAAATCATGTGAACAAAATAATTTTTGAAACATGCATTTAGCCTGTACGAATAAAAACACTATAACAAAACAGCATAAACAGTGATTAACTGTAAGGCAAATTATATGTATACAAAGCATAAATGTTTATTCAGATTTCAGAATGAGTATTTTGTCATTTGTAAACATGGTGAACGTCCGATGTTTATCATGCTCATCTGATGT
Organism: Labeo rohita; assembly: GCF_022985175.1. Taxonomy (NCBI): domain Eukaryota; kingdom Metazoa; phylum Chordata; class Actinopteri; order Cypriniformes; family Cyprinidae; genus Labeo; species Labeo rohita. The sequence goes on along the minus strand of NW_026129652.1, from coordinate 21,759 downwards.
TCGCTCCTGTAGTGTATATGAACGTAACTTTTTAATAAGCAGAGGGAATTCCGGACATTAAACAAATAAACGTTTACATGCTTAGGACGTTTGCGTTGTGAGAATGTACACTGAGACGTCAGATATGAAAACGCTGACTTGTTAGGTGTTGTTTTCCCATTAAAGTCGTATAATTTCCTATTCATTCAATAGAATGTTTGCGAGGACTAGGGAATAGCAATATGGCGGCGCAGTGGCTTCATTCATTTTATGACGTCATGAGCAATCCAGTTCACTATTATAGATCAGTGGTTCGTACAGATATTGAAAAATGAACTTCCAGGACCTTTAAGGACTTTAAGCACTTCTTTTCTTTTCTTATTTTTAAGAAATTAAATCAGAGATCTCACTTATCAAAATGTCTTTCTTTCAGATTCAAAATTCTAATATAGCAATTTTGCATTGCTACAGATGGTGCCACCATTCGGTTTTCACTCTACTCAGACAAATGCAACCAGACCTACGGCTTATTCGCTGCGTTTGCCATTCACTTGACATTGTTGCACATAAAGCAATGCAGCTTCTTCTGAGCAACATAGACTACATGGCTAAAGAAACCTACAACTGGTTCACTCATTCAGCAAAGCGGCAGTATGACTACAAAAATATATATGTCACTATAAATAACAGGGGCTGCCCTTTGAAATTAATAAGTCCAAGCTGTACCCGTTGGCTTGTGATGGCAGACTGCATTTGTTTGTGTTCTAAGCAATAAACAAGCAGGAGCTGATCTAAACTGTGTCTTTATTGATGGCAGTCTCAACATCAACTGCCTGTGAACCAGCACAACAGTGTCACCACCGGATACAGGTCACATATGGTATTACACCGTGTAACATCTCCCTTTCTTTCGAAAATCGCTCAACTACACAAAGAACCACCAAACCCAAACTCAACATAAACAGCAGGTTACCAAATAACGTATTGTTATTATTTAACTTTTTTTTTTTTTTTGCATCCTACTATTTGAACTGTCCTACTGATTCTAGCCTCAGTCCCTAGAACTCATAAGTCAAGTCTCTGTGGTGGCCGTGATTGACGACCGCTGCGAGTGATGATCGGCGCTCCCAGTGGTTTGTTGGCCACTGTCAGTCTATCCTGAACTTGCTCTGGCTCACAGTCTGTAATATCCGACGTGTTCTTCTCTCTGATTACCGTTTCACTGCAGCCGGTTGCATCTTGGCTGTTCTCCTGTGATTCTGCCTCTGGGTGATTAAACTGATCAAAACGCTCAGCCCTCCGCAAGTCAACACGGTTGCGCCTGTACAATGTCCCGTCCACATCCACGACATAAGATCGTGGATTCACCTTTCCTAAACACTGGCCTCTCGGTGTCCCGTCCTAAGTCTACGGGACATGAGTCGTTGTGCGGGACTGCTGTCTAACCCCTCTGTGGGCATGTTTCGCCAGTGTAGAATCGCAAGCCATGGATCTGACCCATCGAGTTTTGCTCTCTTACATAGGGATTTCACGATTTTCACTGCAGACTCAGCCTTTCCATTAGACTGTGGGTGCTGGGGTGAGGATGTTACATGAACGAACCCCCACTGTCTCGCAAAACTTCTGAATGGTTCACAAGCGAATTGCGGTCCGTTGTCAGTGATCACCTGATCCGGCTGCCCGTAACGTGCAAACTGAACTTTGCAGTGCGTAATGACCGTGTCTGCTGTCAAATCTGGTAACTGATCGATTTCCCAGTAATCCGAGTAGTGGTCCACTATGATAAGAAATTCTTTACCACCGTACGCATACAGGTCCATACTCACAATTTGCCAGGGGCGGACAGGGATCTCATGAGACATCATCGTTTCCTTTTGTTGCTTGTGCGCGTACTCATTAGATGCAGCGCAGTTGGTCACATAATCCTTTATCTCGCTCCTCATATTAGGCCAGAACAGCGTTTCCGTCACCTGTCTGTAACAGGCCTCTCCTACAATATGAGTGGCGTGAATGCGAGTCAGCATTTCGGCTCTCAGTGCTTTTGGTATAATAACGCACTGACCTCTGAACAGCACGCCATTCTGAATGTTCAGTTCATCTCTGAATGGCCAGTACTCGCGCACCGAGAGCGACACATCGTCTTTGCGCTCCGGCCAGCCAGCCAACACGATATTTGCCAGCTCCTGCAATGTGCCGTCAGATTTCGTCTCATTTACAATTTTACGAAGACTGGCGTCTGTCACGTTGAGGTGTAGTGCTTGATCTACGACTGAAAACGTGGCCTCGGAGCTGTCCATGGTGTTCAGTCTGTAGTAGTAGTGCGGGCTCGTTGGGCGCCTGCTTGTGAAGCGCCGCTCTGCTCAGCGTGTCACTTATATACATCTCAGGGCCGGGCTTGTACACGACATTCAGGTTATAGTTTTGCAGTGGCAACATCATGCTTTGGAGACGTTTGGGAGCACTCAAGAGTGATTTTTTACAGATCGTCACGAGGGGCTTATGGTCGGTCTCAGCTGTGATTGACTCCCTGCCATAAAGGTAGTGATGAAACCTGTGACATGCGAATACTATGCTCAAGCATTCTTTCTCGATTTGGGCGTAGTTCTGTTCAGTACGAGTGACTGCACGAGAGGCAAATGCCACAGGTTGTCCCTGTTGCAGCAGACAACAGCCCAGACTGTTCTTGCTGGCGTCGCTTTGAATTGTCACTGGCTTGTCAATGTCATAGTATTTCAAAACGGGTGTGTCAGTAATCATACGTTTTATTTCTTGAACAGCCTCCTCATATTTGGGAAGCCAGTGCCACGCCACACCTTTGTCCAGCAGTCTGCGCAGAGGCTCACACACATCTGAGAGCCGTGGGAGAAATTTGGCCAGATATGTTACAAAGCCGATAAACCGTTGAACAGCTTTCACATCCTGAGGTGTCGGCATTGCCAGGACAGCTTTCGTTTTTTCGGGTCGATCCGTAAGCCTTCGGCTGATAATATGTGCCCATGAAAATGCACCGCTTTCAGTTTGAATTGTAGCTTTTTCTCGCTCAGTCGGAGCTTCACGGCTGTGCAACGTTCCGTTAGTGCGCAGAGATTTTTGTCATGATCTGACTCGGCTTCTGCGTCCGAGTCACCGCAGCCAACAACCAGTATGTCATTCACAATGGGCTCTATGCCTCGGAGTCCCATTAGCAGCTCGTGTTGCTTGCGTTGATAGATCTCGGGTGCCACCGAGACACCGAATGGCAGTTTGCACCATCTCATACGCCCCCATGGCGTCCAGAAAGTTGTCATTAAACTACTCTCATCGTCCAGTCTGCAGTGTAAAAAGGCATCCCGAACGTCCACCAGTGTAAATAGACGTGCCTTTGGTAGTTTAAACAGAATGTCCTCGAGCGTCGGCATGTGGTAATGTGATCTCTGCAGTGCCTGGTTGAGGTGCTTTGGATCTATGCAAATTCTCATTTTGAGAATTGTGAATTGTGAATTGAGAATTGTGGCTTAGCTACAACTACCATGTTGCTGATCCATGAAGTGGGTTCAGTGACGGATGTGCTTGTCAAGCTGTTCTTTCACTCTGGCTTTCAAGGCCACCGGTACGTTCCGTGGCGCGCATTGCACTGGCGACACGTTGCTGTCCAGCACAAATCGAACCTCTCCCGGGACAGACTCGACTGGATCATTAAACACATCCTTGTAATTACAAATCAGCTGTTGCTTCGTGAGGGGCGTGTCAGGACATTCTACAAGTTTGTGTAGCTCCTCCGGGATGGTAAAGTTCATGAGTCCTATCCGCTGGCATGTGTCACCCGAAAGTACACTGTAAAAAACAACCTATAGAATCTACTCAATAAAATGAGGTAAACTGAGGTAACTTTTTACACTCAGTTTGTTTGGGTAGATTCTATCCTATATGTCTGAGTAAAGAATACCTGAATTTATCAGCTAAGACAAACTAAAAAAAAGTAGGTAAAGTCTACACAGCAAAAAACCGAGTGTTAAATGAACTCTCCCGGGATTTTGAGTCCATACTCAAGAGTGTTAAAATGAACACTGAAGCAGTGTTAGAGTTAATGAGGTAATTAAGTGATTCATTGAGTGATGATTGACCATTATTAAAGACGCCTAATGTTAATAAGCAGAATCACCAAAAGGAGAAAATCTAATTTTGTAAGTCACCATTATAGTGGTGAGTGTTAGCATTAGCTTAGCTCTTTACCAGTAACTTCTTAATATTAGATTTTGTTTGGGTGTTGTAATTGAGTTATAACAGGCAAACAAACCAGAAGAAATGAGATTTTGTGGTTTTGAATATGCTTTGACAAAGTCATTAAGTAGCGATCAGAATAAGTGAGTGAGTATTTTGTTTATGTTGGTTTAATCAGACAGGTGTTTCTGAAATTTATTTGACCAGAAAACATTTAAACAATTTTTAGATTTAGACACACAGACATCAACAATCAGCATGAGAATCACAACAATGGTGACCAACAAAAACGTATGTTGTAGCCAATCAAAACTCATCCATATCTCCCATCATGCATTGTGGCATGAATAAATTATGAGCTGATGATTTCCGTGATGTTTAGAGTAGATCTGTTTCTGGATATGCTGTTTGTCACCATTTTTGAGATTCATATGCTGATTCATGATGTCTGTGTGTGCCTAAAAGAACAACCTTTGAAAGTTTTTTTGATCGGAGGAGTTGAAGTCCATTCAAAATGTAAAAAAAAAATTCAGGCTTTATTATTTTTTTGCTACTGTGAAACCACAAGGCAGTTGTAATAAATAAAGAATATATATAACTCTAAATGATTTCAATGGCTCAAATTAAGTTTATTTTTCAAACAGAATTATCACCATTGCATGACTTTTGCTCTTTGGCTTGTCTGGCTGGTTTAACTAAACAGTTGAACAAAAGCTAATGGTAAAAAGCTACGGGTCAAGAGCCCAACTAATGCTAACACTGACCACTATAATGGTGACTTAAACATGTCTTCAGGTGTCTTCAATAATTTTCAATCATCACTCAATGAATCACTTAATTACCTCATTAACTTTGACACTGCTTCAGTGTTCATGTTAACACTCAAATAAACTCCCGGGAGAGTTCATTTAACACTCGGCTTTTTGCTGTGTAGACTTTACCTTTTTTTTTTTTAGTTTGTCTTAGCTGATAAATTCAGGTATTCTTTACTCAGACATATAGGATAGAATCTACCCAAACAAACTGAGTGTAAGAAGTTACATCGGTTTACCTCATTTTATTGAGTAGATTCTATAGGTTGTTTTTTACAGTGTAGTGGCTCTTGATTGGCTTCTACTACCTCGAAGATCAACTTGTGTTTGGTGCCTTTTACCGTGCATTCTGTGTGAAATCTCCCTAGGGAAGGCATCGTCGCACCAGAATACAATTTCAGTTTTGTTGCACTCGGCTGCAGTAGTATAGTCCAGTTTCTCTTTGATTATTCTGCTCATAACGTTACAAGTAGCTCCTGTATCCAGCTGACAGGCCTGCTTTTGTTTGTTAATTGTTAGATTAACGAACCATCTTGGACCTGGACACCTTACAGTGTCAATGCATTCCTCAGCGGTGAAAAGCCGACTCTCACTGTATGGCGCTTGCTAATCCCGAGCATCATCCATCACTACGTTGACTCTGCCTGAACTGTAGGCTCTCTGTCGCAGCCTACACACTTTGGCGAAGCGATTCAATACACCACATGATGTCTTCCCATATGCGGGGCACAGTTCTCTGCCTTTTGTGTGACCTCTCCCACAATACTTGCAGAATACCGTCCGGAGCATTCTCTCGTTGTTATTTTGTTATATTTCCACGCTTTGTGACAAGGTCAACTCACGTTCGCGCAACAGGCGCCGCCTGGTGTTTTCATTAGCAATGCCCAAGACGAGTCTATCACGAATCATTTCGTCTTTGAGTTCTTTGTAGTCGCAAGTTGATGCTCGTTCCCGCAGCCTTCTGAGAAAACTGTCAATAGGCTCATCCACTTCTTGTTTGCAACACCCGAACATTTACCTTTCGTAGATCACGTTTTTCGCAGGCTTAAAGTAGGCTCCCAGGGCATCAAGTATGGCCTTCGGATTTTTAGCTTGTGCCTCGGTCAACACAATATTATGACTGCAGATGTGCCGACATTCGTTGCCCATAAGGCAGCGTAGTGCTGCCGCTCTCACCTCTTCGGGTTTCTCAATTAATCCTGTCGCTAGTTCATAGTCCTCGAATTCCGCTCTGAAAATATCCCAATTGTTTGATATATCCCCGGACATCCTCATGCCCTCAGGTGCTGGAATGTTGTTTATTGACATATTCAGAATTTAGTGCACTTCTGACACCATGTTTGTGTTCTAAGCAATAAACAAGCAGGAGCTGATCTAAACTGTGTCTTTATTGATGGCAGTCTCAACATCAACTGCCTGTGAACCAGCACAACAGTGTCACCACCGGATACAGGTCACATATGGTATTACACCGTGTAACAGCATTGACCGTATTTTGGAACAAAACGATGCTCTCACGCTGCACTTTAACATGGCCAGAGAGTAGAGAGCACTGTTATACTGCACAGTGTTCCCCATTCATTAACTAGAGTGTGGCGGCCCGCCACAGTCTAATCTGTTCCGCCACAGATTCATAATAAAGCGAAAATATATTCATACTCGTCATTTTAATATAAAATGTCTTTAACGTTGTGTTTCGTGCCATCGCTTTAGCAAAGTGTCCGTCAAACAAACTAAGCGTAATTATGGCGTTATCCTCTCATCAAGTCTGTTTGCGCTGCTTGTTTCAAAGCGAAGCGCGCACTTGATTCAGGCGATCAACTCGTCATCTGGTGTTTGCCGAGTCTCAGGGTCAGAGCGGCTCCTTTGATTCAGCGTGTTTACATGCACGTTCTTAAACCGAATGTGCGTAATAAGCGGAAAACGCACATGGTCATGTAAACGCGGTAACCTGTTTTCTTTTACCGGAGTAAGGTCATAATCGGCGTAAACATAAACCGGTCGGCACAGGTATCTTTTTGCCTCTTGCCCCGATTTCGGGCGGCACGTAAATGCAGTAACCCGCGTTCTGTCGGCTTATTGAAATGCACATGTGTGATACGTGACAGGAACGCATAAGATTTAAGCGCATCTAGAGAGCAAACGCTTTGCAGTAAAGAAAGACTCTTTCATGAAAATTATAAAATTCATTATAAAAAGTGTTCTCATCTCGTGCAGCGAAAGTATAAGTGGTTCAGTCAAAACGCTGCATTTATATCTGCATGAGAGGATAATATGAGCTGTATATTTCAGGCTGACATGTTGCAAGCTTTATTTAACATTACAACTGACAAACATATGGAATATTCTGAGTCATATACACATTATAATATTTTGACTACACTAAAAGGAAAAAATACTTATTTATCAATAAAATAGTGTTTCATCTTTGTTTGTACTGTGATTAAAATGCAATGGTTGGTTCTTTGGTGTATTTTTAAATATGTTTAGTTGTTGTAGTAGCAGCAACTGCAAAAACAGTTGGTGGCCAGGAAAAAATATTTATGGCTGGTAAAATTTCTCAAGTCGCCAGCCATTAGCAGATGTAGCAAAAAGGCCCTGCTTGCAAATATAGAAATTAGGACAAAAGTATTGTAATTTCCCTACTGTAAAATAAGGTAAAATAATATATCTGTGAAATACTCATTTTATTTCATTTATTTTATTTACTAATGACTAATTTATTTTCTCATTTATTTTACAGTGAAATTGTTTTACAATATATGGCTATTACTGTCATAGGAATAAAAATATAAAATTGTTGTTATTATTATTATTATTTTCTAATTTGTTTGGCTTCCAAATTCACCAGTGTGAGTGTAATTTAGACTGAGACACTATAATACAACTAAAAAGAGGACAGAGTTCCCTTAAAACCTTAATTACAAGTCAATTCACCAGCTTTGCACACTGAACCTGTGTTGGAGTTCTTAATTTTGAACTCTCAAAGTGCACCAGATAAATTAATTTAACTTTAAAATGTACAAAAATTTCTTACGGGGGGCATGCCCCCAGACCCCCCTAGAGGGACTAAGGTCCACCCACCACAGTCTCAAAAAATCCTGTGGGAAACACTGCTGCACGACTTGTACAACGACAAAACCAACATACTTTACATGTACTTTCTTTGATGGAAATCAAAGCTGTGAATAAATGCTTTCAGCTGGAAACAGGAGACACTCTCACTGTGTTCAGAGACCTGGACAGACTGTACATGCCAACTGTTAGACGCATTCTCAAACCCAGTGTCTTGCGCATGAGTAGTGACAATCAACTCCATGAACTTGAACTTGATATTCTTATCCCCTCTGGATGCAGACCTGGGTACCACATTTCTGAAGAAACTGGAGGAAAGTAGGTTGGCCCCCAACAAGAAAGAGAGAATCGCATTGCGTTGTATGGATTTTCTTAAAGAAGTTGTGGCTTCAGTGGAAATGCTGTCCAAACTGGAGGCCCATTTTCAAAATCTGTAATGTCCACCATAAATAGGCCAGGAGTAAAGGACTTGCCAGTTCATCTTTTTTCATGTCCGACTGATACACTGGAATCTCAATGGAGGAATGTGGCATTAGCAGGCTTCTCTGATGATCAGGCCATTGACAAGTTTTGGTTGGAAGTCAAAGTGTTTAAAGATGCAGGAGGAAGCAAGTGTTTCCAGGACTTCTTGTTCTGCCTGTGCCCAATGCCCATTTCGAGCAAGCATTTTCCCTGTTCACAGTGTCGAAAGATGACACTAGAAATCACATGGGAATGCCGCTACTATCCAGCATTATACATGTGCATACTGGCCTGACCAGAAATGGCTGAACCTCTGCAACTTTCAAACTTCCCCAGCAGTTGCTGGAGAGATTTGAATCAATGATGTATTAATCTGGCTGTGACTGTACAAAGTTCTGTTAAGACAATATTTCAAGGAAGGCGTTCTTTCCAGTTCTCCTCAGTTAAGACACAATATACCAGGGGTGGCGAACGTCGGTCCTGGAGAGCCCAAGCCCTGCAGAGTTTTGCTTCAACCCTAATCAAACACACCTGAACAAGCTAGTCAAGGTCTGAAGGGTTACTAGAAAGCTACTGGCAGGGAAGTTTTAATTAGGATTGGAGCAGAACTCTGCAGGGCTGCGGCTCTCCAGGATCGGAGTTTGCCACCCCTGCTATATACAAAGGCAAGCGTGTTTTATATAATTTTCTATTATACTACTTTCGAGATCTGACTGCTCTCACGAGAACCTAATGATATCCTTACAAAACATTTTGCAGTGTTTACATTAGAGCTGCACGGTTAATCTTTAAAAGATCGCAATCTCTATTCAAACACCCATGCAGTCTTATGCTGCGTTCACGCCATATCGTAATTACCGTAATTTTCAGATGACATCACATGACGTTCTACTTGGATCTGTTCACAAGTAGACTCGGACTAGAAATGATGCTTTTCCATGGCAACTCTATAAATGCCTGAACAGAGCCTACGTTGGTCAGGTGGTACAGAGGTCATGTGGTACAAGTAGTAGCTTGTACCACATGCACATCCTGATTTTGCCAAGTCCTAGTTGTCCTGAGACCAATATTTTTATGATGACCCTGGGACAACAACTGCCTCAGCCAATCAACGTTTATGACATCATCACTATGTGCCACCCTGCAGAGTCCGCCAAAAAAAAACAACAAAAAAAAAACAGTAACGCCCCTCGCAAATTCAAAAAAAAAAAAAAAACATTGCCCCAGCACCACTGTACCAATACCAAGAACGCAAGTGAAAAGGTAAGACAATGGCTTAATTTCTCCAAACAATTTCAGCAGTATATTAGTGATAGTGAAATTCATATTACTTTTTAGATTTGCGCTTTTTCGACCACGTTTTAACATTAGTTTAGGTAGTTAAGTTACCCTAATTAGCCGTTCAGCCTAGACTGATGTTAACTTCTGGTTCCAGTTAATAAGTTTTGAAATTGCTTTTTTTATAGTGTGCCTAGCTATCAAAGGGCTGCGATTAAATAGTGGCCTTGCGAGCTTATTTTCTGCCGGTTTATTAGCACTCGCACTGCCGCCACCGCAAATGTCCCTAATATTTCTGTCGTTAGCATATACTGTGCCACTGCCAATTTCTGTTGCGTCGCGTCCAGTTGCATTCAAGGACAAACGTCGGAAATGCGGAACAAAACAGCGCTTGTTTGCGTGCCGCACGAACCATTCAGCTCGGTCCACCAACAGACAGTATTTCAGACGCTAGGCGATTCACTGCGAGATCCAGGTAGAAACGATCGAGTTAGATTGTGTTATCAGTCATCATTATCAGTCATCATTCATTTACTCCGTTACAAATGAATATGTTGTCCTCAAGTCATCACTGATTTATTCCGTTACGTATGAATATGTTGACCTCAAGTCATCATTGATTTATTCCGTTACGTATGAATATGTTGACCTCAAGTCATCATTGATTTATTCCGTTACATATGAATATGTTGACCTCAAGTCATCACTGATTTATTCCGTTACATATGAATATGTTGACCTCAAGTCATCACTGATTTATTCCGTTACATATGAATATGTTGACCTCAAGTCATCATTGATTTATTCCGTTACATATGAATATGTTGACCTCAAGTCATCATTGATTTATTCCGTTACATATGAATATGTTGACCTCAAGTCATCACTGATTTATTCCGTTACATATGAATATGTTGACCTCAAGTCATCACTGATTTATTCCGTTACATATGAATATGTTGACCTCAAGTCATCATTGATTTATTCCGTTACATATGAATATGTTGACTTCAAGTCATCACTGATTTATTCCGTTACATATGAATATGTTGACCTCAAGTCATCACTGTAACATATGAACATGTTGACCTCAAGTCATCACTGATTAATTCCGTTACATATGAATATGTTGACCTCAAGTCATCACTGTAACATATGAACATGTTGACCTCAAGTCATCACTGATTTATTCCGTTACATATGAATATGTTGACCTCAAGTCATCATTGATTTATTCCTTTACATATGAATATGTTGACCTCAAGTCATCACTGTAACATATGAATATGTTGACCTCAAGTCATCACTGATTTATTCCGTTACATATGAATATGTTGACCTCAAGTTTCTTTATTGAGAATGCGCTGCGTAGCTCTGCAGTCCTCAAAAGTCTGACTAAGGCAGTGATACATTGTAGTTTATATACATTTAGGGGGCAGTCCCCTAAAATGTAGACAAAGCACCTGGGTGACGATCCTAAACAAAGCATGCAAATGAAGTACTCAAGTGTAGCCAAGTGCCCCATTTACACCAGTCCTAATCCAATCATCATAACTACTCAAAGACTGGGCAGAGGCACCGAGAGCCATTACAAACAAAAGGTGAACATCTCAGTAATCTGGCTCATTTGACTTACAATAAAAGAACAGGAACTGGCAGGGACATCTTGCTACAAACTTTGCTTGAGAGAATCATTTGTCTGATAACCTCATATTTACCTTAAATGTTAAATACAATGTACTTTACCTTAGTTTTATTGTGATGCTATGTCAGAACATAGGATCAGCATATTTTCAACAGATTCTTAAATTTGTAATCCTACAGTCCCCCCTTTGAGAGTTTTAATAACTCTCACATAATACAAATTTAAACACTTAAAAAAAGTTCTGTGTTGATTGTCTGTAGTCATGAACAGCATGCTGACACAGAAACAAACATGCTTCTAGGGTCCGTGAAGTTCTTACGGGTAATAGTCTTTTCTGGTTGGAACTGTTGTTTCCTCATGATGGTCGTGAGTCATTTGTTGAATGAAACACTTGATACTGTGGACGCATAGATAGTATACCAGTAGGAAGAATAACAGCAGAATTGCTATTTCCTTGATCCACAGCCAGGGTTTACCTAACAGTTCTCCGAACCATGAAGAATTATCTTCAGTCATTTGGTGTAATTTTTCTGAAAGATCAAGAATGTCTCGTTGGATTTTGTTCAAGTTCTCTGTTGGATCCATTAACCCGGTGCAGCATTCAGGGCCAATAATGGTGCAGGCTCCCCCTTGCGTTGCAAGAATGTAATCCAAGGCCACTCTGTTCTGTAAGATCATTATCTTGTGCGAAGCAAGAGTGTCCGTGATGTTACCTAGGGCCAAAGCTGTATCATTAGCTAGTTTCTGTACAGAATTCGATAAGCTTCTGACTTGATCCAGGGCCTGTATGACACCATAAGACGGGATTAAGGCTCCAAGAGTTCTTGACCACCATGTTTGTGCACAAGTGAGTAGTCTATCTTCTTGTGCTGATGTTGTGGATGATTTCTTTCCAGAACGGCAATCTTGATCATGTTGATGGATGACTGAAGTTCTTTCATTTAATTCTCTGCGTTGTGGATGACTGAAATTCTTTTTTTTTTTTTTTTTTTATGTTCTGTCTTCCGTGACAGTTGGCTCGGCAGTGGGTCTAGTTGTCCTTTAAAGTTTGTAGCTTCATACACAGGTGAGGGGGTCGATGTGTATGGGTCTCGGGACAGCCATCAAGGGGTATCTGCACAGAGTAAGAAAGAAAACAAAAGACGACAGAGCAGTATTTGTTGTAAAAGGCTGCAAACAATAGAGTTGTAGCCTCTGTTCAATCTGAGTCTAGTCTTGTTGTTCCTTCTTTCCCTAGTTCTTAATTCCCGTGACACCTAAAGAACAGTGAGGTAAGGATGGACTAGTGGATGGGGAAGGCCTATGAGGAAGTCTTCACCTCAGGGTTGGCCCCCGAAGCCTGTTGCATTCGGTTCTTCCCTGGGCTCCTCACTGGTCTGTGTGTCCTATCCTATCCCTGTAGGTGGGGGAACAACTTTACAGTGTGACACATGAGTCCAGGTTTTCCTTCCCTGACACAAAACTGCAGCTGCTGTAATCAACATCACTTGATGTGGTCCGTGCCACTTAGGCTCTAATGGTTTGTTTTTGAATGACTTTATCATAACCCACTGACCTGGGATGATTGTGTGTCCACCTTCTGGTGGATTCTGCCAACATGACTCAACTCTTTCTCTGGAACTCTGTACTGCCTTTGTAAGGTTTTCACAATAAGTGATCAGGGCATCTGAGGCAATGTGCACATCAGCATTTCTAAGATCAATCACACCTGGCATCTGCATTGGGCGTCCTGTAATAATCTCATGAGGGCTTAGACCTACTGATCTGTTAGGTGATGCTCTCAGACTACACAGTACCGCTGGCAGCGCTTCGACCCATACTACTCCTTCCTGATGCATTTTGCTTAGCCTGGTTTTGATTGATCTGTTTGCACGTTCGACTTGCGCCGATGCTTGTGGCCTATAAGGACAGTGAAGATTCCACTTAATTTTCAACATTTTAGACACTTCCTTGACTACCTGTCCTGTGAAGTGGGTTCCTTGATCTGAGTCAATGCTATCTGGTAATCCCCTGGGAATGAAATCAGTGACAAGACATTTAGCAGTATGTGCAGCTGTGGCACGCCCTGTTGGATAAGCTTCTATCCATCTTGAGAACTTGTCTATTACTATCAAAACGTCAGTTTTTCCCTTACAAGGAGGCAATGATATGTAATCAACTTGTAGGTGACGAAACGGTCCTGGTGGAGCTGGGGTATGTGTTGCTGCTGTAGTTGCTGCTGGCACATCATTATTTTTTTGACATGTAACGCATCTCTTGACTGTTTCAGTGGCTACATTTCTGAATTTTGGATTCCACCATTGATTTGAGAACCTGTGATTCATTGTTGCTGGACCACTGTGACCCAAATTGTGTATTTGTTGAGCCAAATATGGCAGCAGTGATTCGGGAGCAACATATTTCCCTCCTTTGGTCCAGCAACCAGATGAATCCACTGTGGCTCCTTTGTCTAGCCATGTCCATGCTTCATATAAAGGAACATCTTTGTACAGATCAATGATTGATTCAGGAGGCAGAATTGTCTTCTGTGCTGTACTACCTGAACACACCTGTACATTTGCATATGAACAAGCCTGTTTAGCAGCTACATCAGCAAGAGCATTACCTTTAGCTTCCGTAGTATTAGTTGTGAGATGTGCTTTCACTTTGATCACAGCTAATTTCTTTGGAAGTTTCATGGCAAACATTAGATCTTTCACTAATCCAGCATGCTTAATGGGTGATCCAGCAGAAGTTAAAAACTGTCTACTTTGCCAAATGATACCAAAATCATGAATTACCCCAAAAGCATACCTGGAATCAGTGTAGATATTTGCAGTTGATCCTGACGCTAGCGTGCATGCTCTAGTTAAGGCTACTAGTTCTGCAGCTTGAGCTGAAAAATGATCTGGAAGACGACCTGAAGCTACGACTTCAGTGGTAGAAGTTACTGCATAACCTGCTCGTCTGTTACCTTCAATAACTTGAGCTGAACCATCAACATACAACTCCAATTCGGCATTATCTATGGGAGTTTCTGTTATTTCACTTGTAGGTGTGTATGTAAGCGTAACACAATCATGAGCCATTTCTCCTTCATCCTCTAAGACAACTTCAGTCATTGCAGACATCATACATGAGGATGGGTTTGTGACTGGTGCACGCTGTAAAACAATGTTCGGGGCTGTGAGGGTTGTTAACCAATTTCCCCAACGAGAGGAGGTGACAGAAGTGACTTTTGCTTGATTCATTAGTGCAGACACTGCATGAGGGCATCTTACATTTACAGTCTGTCCTAACACCATTCCTGATGAGGCCTGAAGAGCTAGTTGGTTTTTTGATATGGGGGGAAATTAGGGGGTTTGGTTTTTAACGAGCACTCCTTTTCAGAAATTTTTCACAAAGGTTTGACCCCCTGATATTTTTCTGATCGGGTATTGTTTGGAAAACAGGGGGCGGCCCGTTTTTTGGTTTCACACCAGTAAAAACCCCCTCATTGTCTTTACCCAAAATTGGATGATTCAAGAAAGAAAGGAGTAGCATTACTGGTAAAAATTTTGGGAAGAAATTTTTTTATCTAGCAGATTCTGAGGACATGTTAAAAAAGGTTTTTCCAGTGATCCATGCCGAAAGACCTGAAGGGCACATAAAATTTTTGTATGATTTTCGGCCCAATTGTCCCTTGGGGGTTTTTCATACCAGAACCCCCACTCAAGTTAAAAAAAGTTTATTTTTCTTTGGAATGTTTAAATCTTTACCCAAATTTTGTAGGAACACGTTTTCTGCCCCTGTATCAGAAAAAGTCAATCTCTTCTTTTTGCCCTTCACAAAAATTCTTTTGTCATTGTGATGTTTTCGGGGGAAATGCCTAACCCCCAAAATTATTTTTTTTCCTGCTTTTTTTGTGCTCTTAAAAGGCCTGGGGAGTTTTCCAACCACGGTCATGGGGAATCTTAGGGTGGCGGGCGGAAGGGCAAAATTTTGCATGCATTTCTTTTAATTTGAACTTTTCCCTACATTTTTTCCCCCCAACTTATTTTTAAATAATTGATTTCCTTCTTTAGACCATCTTTTTCGATTTTTGTTAAACGTAGCGTTACCCCACTTTTGCCTTAACATCAGAATCTCTTTTCCGTGCCTGCTGCTTTGGGTTTTTTTAGCCCGTTAGACTGGGGAATGGCAAGGCTTTTCTGTATCAGTACAAGGTCTGACCAGATGGGGACAAGGGTCCCTTGTCATCTAGCCACTTTGGATCATCAACTATTCCACTGTGTTACGTGACTGGAAAATTCTCAACACTTCAGTTTCCCTCTTTCTTTGACAATTAGTGTTTCTGGCCCGTCTATTTTGGGTCCTTATTTTTTGGGATTTTAAAAAAACCCCTTTCCCCAAACGTTTTCGGCATGTCGTGAGTTTACAAGAAAAAACTGTTTGAATTCAGATTCAGTTAAATTTTTGGACACGCGTGTGACTTCTATAACACAGGGGAAAACCCATTTTGCTAACAGTGCTTTAAAATTAAAAAAACTCTGGGGTAAAAAATTTTTATATTTTTGGTTCCATTTTCAATTGTTGAACCTGGGCAAAGCTTGGGGGGAAAACCCCCCCTCAATTCCCCGAGATCTTCCCAGCCCACATACCTTTACGAACTACAGGAAAATTACTGATTGGGTGGCTCATCTTTTCAAAAAACTTTAAATCAGGAAAATTATAGGGACTAACTTCCCTATCAGTTTTTTTTTAAAGCTTTTTTGGGGGTTTAACCCCCGCGGGTATTTTGCCCTTTTTTTTTCTGTTCCCTGCCTGAGTTAGCTGAGCGGGGGAGCGCAAACCAAAATTTTTGGGAGGGTTGCCTTTTTACATTTTCACGAAAACTCCAAGTACTTTTTTTCCTCACACAGACCCAAATTTTTCTGGGTGGATCTCTATTTCTTAGTCAAATTTTTGTCTAACTTTTTTAGATATTAGGTTCATTTCATCCAAAGTGAGTTGTACTGCCCAAAAGGGTTGCGGACCCCCTTTTCAGGTGGGGATCACCTGGCTTTCTAACCCCTTTTGTGAGTTTCTTTTTACCCCAATAAACATAAAACTTCTCTGATCAACAGAGGGGACGCTTTTTCAAAAGTCAAAATAGTTTCCTTTTTAATTCGAAGAAAAAAAACCTAAAAATTTCACTAGTCTTTTCCCCCGAGGGGGAACAATATTTGCACTTTTCGTAACTTCCCCCGAAAAGGGGGATCAAAAATTTTTTTCTCAAACAAAGGGTAACAGATAAGCACTAATGCTAATCTTCCCCCAAAACCTGAAAAAAGGGGTAATGAAATTTCATAATGCTAATCTTCACCTGAAATAGAGGGTAACTGATAACATTGCTAATCTTCTCTCCTAAATGAGGGTAATTGTCTGTTAAAAAACCCCAGCTTTTGTTAACACTTTCTGGGGGGCAGAGGAAACCCATGTACTGGTTTTAATGGCTTTTTTTTAGAGGAACCCCCCCTTGGGTGAAAGATTATTGAACGAGTCAGATCTTTTGGGTTTTAAATTTTAACTGATTTAGGGGAGGGGGTTTTTCCGGGTCAGGCACCAAACTGTTTGGGAAATCAGAAAGGAAACCCGGGGACTTTGGGTTCTTTTCAGAATTCTTTTTTTGAGAATGGCTGGAGTTTTAGTTCCAAAAGGTCTGATAAGGCAGTGATAATTGAGTTTATATTTTACATTTTTAAAAAAGGGGGCGTCTAAAAATGTAGACAAAAGCCAACCCCCCCCCCCCCCCCCCCCCCCCCCCCCCCCTTTTTTTTTTTTTTTTTTTTTTTTTTTTTTTTTTTTTTTTTTTTTTTTTTTTTGGGTGAAACCCCCATCCTTTTTTAAAAAAAAAACAAATCCCCCAAAAAAAAGAAAAGAAAAAACCAATTGTTTAAAAAAAATTAATTAACCTTAATTAAATTTTTAACCCCTTTTTTTCCCGGTTTTAAAAAATTTAAAAAAAAAAAAAAATTTTTTTTTTTTTTAAAAATTTTTTTTTCCCGTTTTTTAAAATTTTTAAAAAAAAAATTTATTTTTTTTAATTTTTTTTTTAAAAAATGCCCTTTTTTTTTTTTTTTCCCTTTTTTTAATTTTTTCTTTTTAAAAAAATTTTTTTTTTTTTCCCCCAAAATTAAAAAAATTTTGGTTTTTTTTCCCCTTTTTTTTTTTTTTTTTTTGGGGGGTTTTTTTTTTTTGGGGGTTTTTAAAAAATTTTTTCCCCCAAAAAAAATTTTTAAAAAAAAAAAAAAAAAAAATTTGTAATTTTTAAAAAAAACCCAAAAGGGGGAAAAAAAACCCTTTTTCCTTTTAAAAACCCCCGGGCCCCGGGGGGGAAACCCGGGAAAAATTTTCCCCTTTTTAAAATTTTTTTTTTTTTTCCGGGTTGGGGGGGGAAAAATTTTTGGGAAAAAAACCCCTTTTTGGGTTTAAAATTTTTTAAATTTTTAAAACCCTTTTTTTTTTTTTGGGGGGGGCCCCGGGGAAAATTGTTTTTTTAAAAAAAAAATTTTTAAAAAAAAGGGGGGGGAAAAAAAAATTTTTTGGGGGGGTTTTTTTTTCCCCCCCCGGGGGTTTTTTTTTTTTTAAAAATTTTTTTTTAAAAAAACCTTTTTTTTTTTTTAAAAAAACCCTTGTTTTTAAAAACAAAAAATGTTTTTAAATTCGGTTTTTTTTTTAAAAATATACTTTTAGGGGTTTTCTGTTTTAAAAGTTTAAAAAACGGGGAAAATTCCCAAAAATTTTTTTTTTAAAAAAAAGGAAAAAATTAAAAATTTTTCTTGAAACCAAAAAATTTTTAATTTTTTTAAAGAAATTTTTTTAAAACCCTTTTGGGTTTTTTTAAAAACAAATTTTAAATTTTTAAATAAAAACCAAAAAAGTAAAAACCCTTTTTTTTTAATTTGTTAAAAAAAAAAAAATAATTTTTTAAAACCCCTTTAAAGGTCTGAAAGGGGAAAATTTTGTTTCCAAAAGGAATTAAATTTTTAAATTTGTTTTTTTTAAAAATTTTTTTCCCAGTCCTTTTTTTCTTTTTAAAGGGATTCCAAAAAATATTTTTATTTTTTTAAATCACATTAAAAAAAAGGGGGAGGGATTTAATAAAAAATCAAGGGGAAATAATTTTAGATTGAACCTTTGGGTTTTAAAACCTGGGAACCCCGGTTTTTCCTTTTAAACCCCTTTTGGGGGAAAAAAGTTTTAACCCCAAAATTTAAGGAAAAAAAATTTCAACCAAAAAAAGGGGGTAAAAACTTTCCCCCAAAAAACCTTTAAAAAACCCCCTTTGAAATTGGGAAAAAAATGAGGGGTCATTTTTTTCCCCATTGGAGAAAAACCACTGAAATTCTTCTTTTTTCAAAGGGTTTTTTCCCTTTTTTAAAAATTTTAAAAAAAAGGGGGGGAAAAAATTTTTTTCCAGTTTTGCAAAATTCCCGGGGGGAAAAAAATTTAAAAAAAGGGCCCCCTTTTTTTAGGCCCGCTCTTTTTAATTTTAAAAATTTAATGGGAAAAAATTTTAAAAAGTTTAAAATTTTTTTTTAAATGGGTACCCGGCTTTTTTGGGCCCCCAAATTTATCTAAAAAATAAAGAAACTGTAATTTTTAAACTGCAACCCAGTTTCATAAAAATTTTAAATACCCAAATTCGGTTCCCTTTGATTTCAACAGTTTTGTGCCTGAGTGAGTCCTACCTGAATATTGAATCAAGTCAACAAAGTCCCCTAATTTGGCCAAGTTTGATTATATTAAAAAATTTAAATAAAGCCAGACGTTATTTTTGCCAAAAAAACCTGGGGTTTTTAAACAGACTCCCCTTATGGAAGAAGCATGTGCAATGTTTATCATGGAAAATGAAATGGATCGAAACCCGTTCCGAAATTTTTCATTCAGGTGAAGATTGCTTGGGAAAATTATCTTTTTCGAGAAAATTTATCCTTCTTTCGGGATTAGGTAAGTGCTAAACTTTTACTTTGGGAGAAAAAGGGTTAAAGGTTTAGTTTGTTTGTTCTGAATCGGGGCTTCTATATTGCTTTTGTCATTTTCCTTTTTGGCAGAAAGTTGGTTGGATTTTGTAATAAAAAAAGGTTAGAGCCTTTGGTTCAAAAAAGGTGATCTCCCAATCTTTTGGTAGGAATAATTTTTATTAAAGATAGTCTAAAAAGGGTTAAAGTTGCTAGATTTTTCCCGGGGTTTTGTAGAGATTTTATGGAGATTTTTAGAAAATTTTGAAAATTATTTTCCAAAGAGAATTGTTGGCGTAAACAAAGTCTCACAACCTTAGCCAAAAAAAAAAAGCTGAAAAGCTAAAAAAGGGCCAAAAACTTTAGAAAAAATGATATGAAGTTAGGAAAAATTTTACCCTGCTCAAGCTTCTTTGAAAAAATCCCCAATTGTTTACTAATTCCGTAATTGTGAAAGGAGAAAATGGGGATTGAAGTGCCCAATCGGGCCCCCGGGTTTAAAGAATGCAAAAGTAAAAAAAAAAGGGAAGTTCGGGTTCTCAGAAAATTTTAATTTTAAAAGGCACTGTTAGCAACAGGTCTCAAGACATGTGTTTAAAACCCTGTGCAAATTTTTTAATTCAATTTGAGTCCTTTCTTAAACTAACACCAGAAAGCGGTTTAAGAGGTGTTTTAAATTAAATTTATTAGGGACCCAAATAGCCGGCCGAACCCTAACGGGAAAAAAGAGGAAACTGTAAGTGAATACACTGGAAGTTTTCCCCTGTAACACAGTGGAATAGTTGATGATCCCGAAAGTGTGCTGGTGACAAGGGACCCTTAGTCCGCTCTGGTCAGATGGCCGTGCTGAGTCAGAAAAACCTTGCCCTCCTAGATCAACTTGGTCTAAAACTCTCAGGAACAGACACGTTAGACGGGAAAAAGATTCTGATGTTAGGCAAAAGTGAAGAGCAGCAGCTCTTTAGCACAACAAATGAGACAAGAGATGGTCTAAAAAGAGGGAAAAGCAATTAGTGGAAAACTGGACATTGGGAAAGATTAGGAAGAAGTTGCAAGAAAAAAGAAATGCTAGATAATTGCTCTTCTCAGCCGCCTACAACCCGTAGTTTTCCCCCAGTGACAGTGAAACGTTAGGACATGCTCAGGTCTTCTGAACAAGAGCAGGAAAAAAACTAAATTGGGGGCTGTGATAACACCTTTCCCTGTAATCATCACAATGACAAGAATTTTTGAAAGGTAGCTACAAGAGAAGATTACTTTTGCTTGATCAGGTGCAGAAACACGTAGTTCCTACAAAATTGGCTAAGTTTAAAAATTCCAAGAAAACTAAACTTTGTTTAACTGTGTAGTAGGGGAAGATTCTGTTTGTATGAACTCCCCATAGAGGTACAATTAGGCCCAAAACTTGACTACAAATTTTTATGTGCTCCATTAAATCGTGCAATTCTAGGCATGGATCTCTGAGACAAGGTCATTTAAATTAGCATGTCTCAGTTTCTAGCATAAAATTGCTTCCACAAGTTTCTACCAGTAATCAATCACTCCTGAGTATGCTTTCTTCAGAATCATCCAATTGGTAAAGACAAAGATGATTGGAGTTTCTACGGGGAGAACCAGCCAAATTAACAGGAACCGCCCCCCCGTTCCCAAAAAATCCCGCGAGGGTATACAGGAGTCACCTATTGTGAAAAATTGCTGAAACAAGGAGTGCTTGTTAAAAACCCCAAAATCCCTTAATTCACCCATGGCCCATCGAAAGCAATGGGTCATGGAGACTCAAAAGCACAGAGTACCAATAAGCATACTGAAAAATCACCCCAGTAGCCGATCCACTAAATTGTAAAGGGTTACCATTAGATTGTAAGGTTTTTCAGTAATGATATGTCAATGGACTTTTCTGTACCTTGCACGCTGACAGCCAGCCATGGTAGCTTTCCAGTTGACTATGAACAATATCAGTGGCCCTTCCCGGGATTTCAAAATTCAACCATTCTAGGTCTCAGCGTGTTTTGTGACCCCGAATGTCCCGTCAAACATCCACTATGATTCAATATATGATGATATTTATTTGCCCAAATCATGGGGACATCAAACTGAATTGACAGCATTGTTATTTGGAAAAAAAGGGCATAAATTTTTTAAAAAAGCTCAAAATTTCAAAAATCAAGTTACATTTTTGGGTCCAAGGAAAGGTGACCTTCACGAGGTTCATCAAAGCAATACCCCCGCCTACAACATTAAAAAAAAATAAGATCAAGGCGGGGGTTACAGCCTGGATGGACTTGCCTCGTTTCTCAGCCCCCTAGACTTGTTGAAAGGTCAGGGTTTGGATTCCCATAAAAGTTTG
>NW_026129651.1:0-41858 GCF_022985175.1 Labeo rohita | reverse complement strand
ACATCCTTTCCAAGCCTGAAGCCAGATGGCAAACCGTTGTGTGTAGGGTATGAAATGATCAACATGGTAATAATAAAAAAAATCTATATTAAAAATCTTTAAAGTTCTTACCATTTCAGAAGGTGAAAAGGTGATTTCTTCACTGCTCTGATGCTGTGAGTCCATCAGCGTCAGGTGAATTTTGTCCGTTGTCTCAGCACCCATCCGTGTAACAGTATATACGGTCACCTTGTAGGTTGACATTGTGTCTGCATGGAAAGATGTGCAAGCTCTGGATCCTCAGTTTCATTTCAAAGCAGATTTATATATAAAGTTAATTTGCTCCCCCTCTTTTGACATAACGTCTTTATCAACTTTATCAAGTTTCTGAACTTGGGTATAAAAGTAGTGGTATTCCTTTGGTATGGATGATCCCTTTTCACTGATTAAGCTTTTCCAATTATTGCCATTTAGAATTTGCCTCCTTAAATGTGAAGAGTGCAGTTTAATGTGGATGTTCAAAATACTTTCTTACATTGAACAGTATAACGTGGGTCAAAACGTAATAAAAATAAAATGTATATACTTTATACTTCAGTGTAATAAATTAAAAGAGCTTAATGCTGTTAATGCATTTATTAATCTAGCATTGTAATGGTTTTATTCTGTTTTGTCTGCAAAGAGTACTAGCCCAAACCTTTACAAGGGCAGCAGTACGGGTGTCTGCGCTCTCATTGTTCAGTAAATGATGAAGAATGACCTTTTTCATTTCTAATTCAAAAACAGGCTTTTAGTAACCAGTTAATATGGGCAGCGCTCACAAACTGACAGTGATCATTTTAAATAAATGGAAGTTTTTGTGTGACTTTTTTTGTTGTTGTTGTTGTTATTGTATTCATGACGCCCGCTTTGGTATTGTAAACATTCTGTATTCTTAAGTACTAAAAGAATGTTAAATGGCATGTGTATGGTTACTTCCTGGTTTTAGAAAAGTCATTTCAGGTCAACTGTGCTTTAAGGCGAGTGCTCTTTGCTCAGTTTCACATAATCGCTTCACAATCTGAAGATTGTAGTCTAAATAATTACGGGAGTGAATCTGCTGAATAGTGCCGTGAGTCATTTCTGTGACTGACAGTGATAAAGCAGAGGACGGAACAAAACATCTGACGAGCCGATGTCAAAATAGAGCTGGGCATTAAGTGATGCAGAGTAAATTCAGAGTAACAAAACAACAATAAAAGGTGCTTTTAAATGAAATCTAAAAATATTTCAAAATATTTAATGCATTATTTAATTGTAATATCATTAATAAGTATTTTATTAAACAACCTTTCTAGGCTGTAGGTGTCTCTGCTTTTTTAAATGACATGAGACTCTGTTACTTCCTGCACTTGTCTTACTTCAGTACAGTAAAAGTACAAATATTTGTTACTTTATAATAAATCCAAAAGCAAGACATGAAAAAAAATTTGTAAGTTGAAACAGCAACCGAGCTGATGAGTGATCCTCAGCTGCCATCTCCTTTTTATAATGGTAATTTCATGTCATTTACATTTTAAAAGTCTTTGTTTTTCCGCCAGGAGACACATTTTTGGCACATTTTTTTTTCTCTGTCATCTTCATGAATGAAAAGTGAATCTTTAAAGTGAATTTTACTGCACAGCAGTACAGTTGAAATAATAAAGGCTTTAAAATATTAAATATATGTTCATGACTATGAAGTTATTGATTATCAAGAATACCATTATGATGTTGTTAGCATTGCTAGCTAGCTAACTTTAGCCTAAAGAGTTACGATGGAGTTTAGCGTCAGCATTTGAATGTACAATTATATGTCTGGGTACTCTGCTGGGATTACCAGGCTCGGCATACAAATGATATCTTGTTGTTAAATAACATGAAACTTACGTTAATGCTGCTATCATAATTTACGGTAATTGCAATTATTTTGTCTCTCAGTTTCTGACAAGAACAAGTCAAGAGAGGTTTCCTTGAGGGTCTTATAAGACTCTACCTACTGTATATATTCCACAACATCAAATTCACCTTAAGTTTATGAGCTGGTTCGGATCTCATCTCAGACATTTCAGTTCATCACAATCTTACAACGTTCTGTGCACTGCATAATTGGTCTTTATTTACACTTAGGTATAATCAGAGCATTTGTGAGCGTGAGGTCTGCGGCGCGAGGGGCGGCGGCTTCATCTTGGCCCACGGCACTTCCTGGGGATTAAAGGGCCCGTCAGCCGTCTCACGGGTGTGGTTCAAGTCCAGACCAGGAGGCAGCTGATGTGTCACATTTCTGTGGGGTGATACGCAGACTTTAGCCGCAGCGCTTGTTAACTAGCACATTATTAGGAAAGATTTCAGGAGTAAATGACAACTGCTATGTTCATTACATCCAAGAACAAAACACATCAATCGCTTAGGAGACATTCTTGTCTACCACTGCTCAGGTGTGGACAGTCCACAGCTCACTCAGGATGAGTCTAAGGTAAGATGGGCATGTCAATCAACAGTGGTGGGAGGGGCCTTGGTCAAGTTCAAGTTTATTTATAGAGTGCATTTAAAAACAGCCACAAGGCTGAGCAATTTGCTGTACATAAAAAAAAAAAAAAAAAAATCTAATCCTGTACATAAAACAGACATAAAACATATCACATATCCAAACAAAGGAATGACAGACAAACAACAGCTCTGATCTCTAGCAGCAGATTGTTCCAAAGCCAAGGCCCAACCACAGAGAAAGCTCAATGCGTCTGTGTTTACGTCTGGACTGAGGGACTAAAAGGTGATATTGATCACTGGATCTGAGACTTTTAGTGGGAGTATAAAACACAACAGCTCTGAAAGATAACTAGAGTTTTTGTACCTTTTTGTCTGAGAGTGTGGAAGCGGTCAAGCGTGACATCATAATTAGAACATTAGAATGTTCAGAGTCTGCAAAACTCAGTCTGTTCAGTTTAATGACTGCAAGATTTGCTCTGCTTGTTACCAACATTTATCCTGTTTGATAAACACAAATTATCTGACTTGATAGTCAGCCTGCAAGATCTACTTGCACGGTTCTCTAAAAGCTTCCACCTGGTTCTCAGCAAACAGTGGACCATGCTGATCGCTAGTCTGGTGCTGATGTGGTGGTTCTCCACCAGGGTGAAGAAAGATTCACCCAATACAATGAATTTGGAGGACATCGATGAAATTAAGGTGATTGCTGGTGTTCAGGGCCTTCTGGACATCATAAAATGAAAGAAAAATATAGAAAATTCAAACAGTAACAGTAAACTGTAAAATAACATTGGTATGTTTTGTACATTTGTAAAATAAACTGGTTAAACTGATGCAAATAAATGTATTTTTGAAACAAAACCTATGAAATGTATGATGGAAGACCAAAAATGTCCATCCTGTTAGAGCCAAATAAACAACAGTTTAATAGACTTACAATTTTATAGTATTGGTATTGTGAAATTTATCTTACAAAACTTATACTGGCCCCTTTGACCATATTATCTGGTAATATGTATAATTGAAATATGAAATTAATATATAATTGTGATATAATTAAATTTGGGTTATTAGTTAATTATGAATTAATTAGGTTTTCATAGCAAACATTACTTAAGAAGTTTAAATGCAGTACTTCTTCAACTTGCATGTAAATTACTTTCACTGCCTATTCTGCTATGTTTTCTGATTATACATTTACATTCATGCAGATGCCTCTAAGAGTGATGATGCCTCTCAGACTGCCCATGGTTCTGAGACCGCCAATGCTTCTGAGAGTAATGGTGCCTCTCAGACTGCCAATGCCTTTAAGAGTGATGGTGACTCTGAGACTGCAGATGCCTCTGAGACTCCCAATGCTTCTGAGACTGCCGATGCCTCTCAGACTGCTACTACCTCAGAGACTACTGATGCCTCGGAGACTGCTGATGCCTCTCAGACTGACACTGGATCTGAGCCTACCTATGTATTTAAGACGGCTGATTGTTCTGTGACTGCCACTGTCTCCAAGATGACAGTGCCTCTTAGACTGACACTGCACCTGAAACTGACGCTGTCTCTCAGACAGGCACTGCCTCTCAGAATAACGCTGCCACTCAGACTGTCACTGTCTCTGAGACCAACTCTGCCTTTCCAACTGCCTGTTAGACTAACACTGCCTCTAAAACTGACGCTGCCTCTCAGACCAGCACTGCCCCTGAGATTGAGACTGCATCTCAGAATGACACTGCATCTCAAGTCTGCATTTTAGTCTCTGTACAATACAATAAAAAAATCAAATAAAATTATAAATAAAATACATGTCCTATTCTCTATGGGAAAGAATTCATGCTATTGTGAAGTGTATGGTAGGTTCACTGCTAAATGCAGCATACTATTGCTTTTCATATGTGAAGCTGTTTAACAGTGAAAAACAATGCTTTCTTATTCTACGTATTTTCTTTTGAAAAACAGTGTTCATGGAATTGATGATTTGCCCCAAAAAGAAATCATCTCAAATACATTACATTCCAACAGTTTGACATTCACCACAAGTTTACCACAGCACTTGATACCCTATTAGTTACATGATATTCAATGAATGCTCAGCCTTGCACAGTGTTGATGTATTTGAGCATATTTTATGGCACAGACTAATTGATTGTTTGCGCATTGTACGTAAATTATTTTTTATAATGAAAAGAGAAATAATTAAAAGAAATGGACATTGCATCCCGAAGGGAGTACATTTATATAACTTTATAAAACATAATCTCTAGTTTCTGCCAACTGTTGTACACACGTTCACAAGAGTGGCATTCCAGCAGATGACATAAGCGTGACGTAGCTTCAGTGAGAATTTGCATTTTTTGCTCCTGTAAACAAAATGTGCAAAGTCTCCTATCGGCTTATATCGAAATCCTCTGACAATTGGTGGTATTAAAAGTTTTGCAAATCTAGGATTCATCCCTTGTTAAAATTTTTACAGACCTACCCTTACCAAAAAAAAAATATAATTCAAGTTTACAAGTATACAAATGTCAGTGTACTAGTAGTATACTTGTAAGTGTGACACGTTTATGTACACGTTTGAGCAGATATTTGCAGACAGAGTATTCAACAGTAAAAACTGGTCTAAGCATTCTTAGACATTACGTTTTTATTGTCTAAACATTAGCCTTACTTTAATGTCAACTTGTTTATGAAACATAAAACATTCCTGACGCCTTACAGATGCATCGAAAAGTTGCCTATGATATTTCAAAATGCTGCACTTGATTTCACACATTGTAGTCAGGAATTATAGTTTTAAAAAAGTCCAGTCAGTAAATGTGTTCAAGTTTATGTCCCAACAAATTATCTAATGCCAATAAGAAATACTTACACTGTGTAATAGTTCTCGTCAGCTGCCTGTAGCCGCACTTGCATTCTGTTTGTGAGATGAACAAGCTTAGCCTGTTCCTTTCAGCACGTCATCTTCTGGAGTAGATACAAGGCTTTTTCCTCTCAGCCCCTTCTTCCAAAAATGACACAAACACGTTGCTGCTTTGTTTACGAGTTGATGTGGGCGTTCATTTCACGCGTCTCTCACATGGATGTTTGTAATAACAAAAGCGCCACAGCGCGTGGGCGTGATCTAATTAGAGGTAATGAGCTCAGAGGGGAAAAACAAGACATGGCATTGGTTTCATACGGATTACTTAAACACAGAATATGTGTTTTCGATTAAACTTATGTGGCCGGTACAACGTTCTTCTAATATGTTAAGTAAAAAGACACAGCCCAACATCTAACAAAAAAGGATTCTTTTATTCCTGACTGAACCTCAAAGTAGACTCAGCATTAATGTTTCGTTCAGGGAAAAGTTTGTGGGATTCCAATCCAATTAAATAAGGAAAACTGTAATGACAAACCAAGACCAACACCCAATTGACTTAAATGGGTACTGGAAACAAAATAGTAAGTGGTAATAAAGAAAGAAGGTTCTTCAGGACGTTAATGTCTAATCAGAAACCCAAATCACCAGCCCCACTTGACTTTAACTGTTGCAAGCAACGTCACAAAACTTCTTATGGGTGTACAAAACAACGGCAGTAGCTTGTATGTGCCTGATAAAACAGACAAAAACAAAAAGAAAACACAGCATGATCATACATGAGAAATCTGTACATCTTTCCACCTAAACATACAACCCATATTACACACAGTTCACATTTTAACCCCTTTTAAGCATATTAATCAGCAATTAACAGTATACACAATATACAATACTTTTTATACTTCATACGTGAACACACTTTAGAAGAATAATATGAACAAAACTCACTCTTATTTGAGATTCTGGATTTTCAATCATGTGGAAATTGGCATATGCGATCTCACATCCTGAATCCCCCCTCTTAACAGCATAAAACACAACAATTAATGCATATTCTTTCTATACATGCAATACACTACGTTATTTTACGTGATTAAAGCGTTCAAAACATATTTTGAATTAACTTACGCTCAGTCTCCGTTGAAGTAGGCCTAAATCCCCTTCCCCATCTGAGATCGCTCATGTGCAGCAGCAAGATAGACAACGAATTAAAATCCTCCACTTTTTGCATCCACACAACAGAAACCACCACGGGTCCACAAGTCCATAAACCGCTTGGATTATATCCAATTAACAGTTTTATCAGCGGTTTCCTTCTCACTTGTAACTGCCGCTTCTATCTGTGCTCTCTCCATTCCCACCTGACGCACTCTCACTCTCATGCACGTACTCAAACTCTTAAAGGGGACAGCGCGTTTAACTGCATCACCGAGAAATCTTAAACGGGAAAATTAACAGGGGAATTAAGTACTGGGCTACTCCGGCCCTGGTTACACTTATTTAATTTAAAACTAGTTATTTCAAGCTTTCTATAGGTATATCTCTCATGTTTGTGCGTCATGTATTCACTGAGTTTGTTCATTTTAGTGACGCATTTCAACTGGATATTCACGGAGACTGAAAGGACACCCTGTATATTTTCTTTATTTTAAAAAAACCACAAACATTTGTTGATATGGTGAGTGTACACAAATAAAAGTAAACTCTTTACAGATTCAGGTGATGTATTACTTTTACGTGTCCAATCAACATTGAGGGAGCAATTCAAGTTCTTTTTGCTGTCATCTGGAAAATGTGCTCCCGCTGGCGCCTTAGCCGACCCCAGGATCTTAATTAATCTGTAAAAATAATATCCCCTTTTTCAAATCGAGCCATTCTCAGATGCCTGTCGATATGGCGTCACACCGACAGAGGCCGCTCCCACAATAGTCCCACAATAGCTGTAACATTTCAACCTCCATTGTTTTGATGACGGAGCAGGGATGCAAGTTAGACAAGAATATCTCAGATTGAGGTGTTGTGTTGCTGAATGCAATAATGAACGTAGTAGTCGTTTTTACCTTCGACATCTGAGCCACTGAAGATGCAGTGGATTATGTTTGTTTGTGAAGGGAATGCGCCTCCCGATCTACATATATCCATCTATGTTTGCGCGAATCATTCGTGATCCAGCTTCACTTACAGCAGAAGTGAGTGTAAGGGTTTTTCAAATGAATTTTTGTGATCAACTTTCCTAATAATGTGCTACTTAGCAAGTTTAGCGGCTAAACACGGCTAAATGCGACTAAAGTAAACAGGCTCGTCACTCTACAGAGAGAAGAGAGGGGTGGGGCGAGCAGAGCTCATTAACATTTAAAGTAGCCTTGACCAGAACAGGATGATTTTTGCAGAGCTGATTTTGGCAAGGTAAAAGAGGTATTATTTACACTACCATTGAGAAATTTTAACCAAAGCATATTATAGACTTTCCATTAAGACCCTAAAGAATCATATCAACTTGTGGAAAATGGGCATCCGATGACTCCTTGGTTGTATTAACGTGTGCGTGTGGGTTTTCCTCTTAGTAGCTACGGGCCTTGACTGATCAGGGAGACTATCCCCCTTTTAGGTGGTCGTGGTGTTCTTCACTGAGTGCTGTGGTCTGCTGTGTGCACTGGGTTCTTTCTTGATATGTGAGTGTGCAGTGTAGGGTACAAGATAATTCGTGATCGAGTCTTCCCTGTAATCTAGGCCGTAGCTCCGTAATAGGTTGTAAGTGATTTCTGTTGATGCAAGCCCTTTTTTGTAATGGATGTGTGGACTCACAACTGTTCTTCTCTACTTTTACATTGTTTTTATATTGTCCTAATAAAGCATTTTTGTAATTTCTGAATGATACCTGTGCCTCCACGTGTTGTTTTCCACTGGGTGGAGAACTTGTGCAAAATCTCACAGGTCAAAATCTTTGGGTGAGATTCACAAAGTGACGTAGTCTGGCATAAATCGTATGTATCCCAAAATTGGGGTCCAAATTTATTGGTCAAAATTACTGGGCTGTATTATAGGGCTCGGCTACAATGTGGTGTAGTTGGCAGGGTCTGCTTTTTGTTGGCAGCTTCGTGCAGACGTGGGATTGTTATTTTGTTTAATTGTTGTTCTTGTTCTTGTTGCATGTTATAAAGAGTGAGACAGCAGTGTATGTTCAAGTTTTTCTTGTGATTTTTGTTATTGATCTAATTTGTTTTTTCTTATTGGAGTTAAAGATGGAGAGTGAATTACAGGAGCTGCGGGACTTGGTGGCTCAGTTGAGAACTGAAAAATAAAGGCTGCGACAGGAACAACCTTCAGGAAGTTCCCCAGGTATGAGTACCACTAATTTTAGTGAGGCTGCTGTAGCGGCAGCCGGACTGCCATTGGGCGGGAACAGTGTTGCACCAGTCAATAGGTTCGCTTTTGTGCCTAGGGATCAGAAATGCCCGAAATCAGTGGGACATTAGGTATAGGCATTGATGAGTGGACTGATGAATCTCAAGCCTGTATGCGGGCTCATTGCCTGTCTACAGCTGACCAAGCTTTCTTTCTACCGTCAGCTGAATTTTAAGACTCAAATGCGTTTCCCTTACCACACATCGAGGAATCGCTGGATGCGTTGCATAAAGCCCGTTGGTTTTCAACAATGGACTTAACCAGCGGGTATAATCAGGAATGTGAGCGATGCCAAGAGGCCAAGGATTCACAGCCTCCTGCCCAGAGTTTTATGGGCCGTTTGTTGGCATCGAGGCCCAACAAAGTCCTGGCGATAGGTCTGTTTCAAGAAAAAGGGATTGGGTATCTTGTCTTATCACAGGTCAAAATCTTTGGGTGAGATTCCCAAAGTGACGTAGTCTGGCATAAATCATATGTATCCCGAAATGGGGGTCCAAATTTATTGGTCAAAATTACTGGGCTGTATAATTATTACCATATAAAGCATGCACAATCTTTTGCGTACTCTCCATGTTTCAAGAAAAAGGGATTGGGTATCTTGTCTTCCCCAAGTATTGTTTTGTTATAATAACACTCCTCACCAAGCCACTGGGGAATAGCCCTATTCCTTGATGTTCGGGTAGGAACCCAGATTCCCAGTGGATTTTCTCCTTGGGAGGGTCCAGGATGTGGGGCCTGGGACGGTCCATGACTGGGTGGTGAAACATCAATCCAGGCTCCAGGTCGCTTTTGAAGGGGCTCGCGAACGGTTAAAGGAGGTGGCAGATCATTGAAAGATCAGTTACGATCAGCATGTCCAAGACGCTCCACTGACCGAAGGTAAGCTGGTTTATCTTCTGGATTTTATTATGAGAGGCCGTAATAAAATTCAAGACTTGTGGAATTCTGTGGTGCACTGTGTAGTGAAATCTCAAAGGGAGGGTGGTGCAGTTTATTCTGTTGCACCAGTACACAAGCCAGATAAGATAAACACAGGTGGTGGTGCTGGAAGAAGAGCCGGACAAGGCAGATTGGCAATTGGTGGCTTCTAGAGAGCATCAGGCTCCTAGGGGTGAGTAACCAAGTTGTCATAGAGCAGAGTGGGGTTTGACAGTTGAGATGGACAATGGCTGGCTATCATCCTAACGTTAATCGCCTTCCTCGAGCAGCGGAACAAATAGAATCTGGTGGTGGCTGTTGTGTATGTAGGCTGAGAGTTTAACGTAGGATATTTCCAGGTTCCCACAGCTGTTGTTGGGTAAATTTGTTTTTTTTCTCTTCCTACTAAACAGAATAGATTTTGTTTGTTAATTGTTGTTGCTTTGTGTGTATGGCAGGGTGAATATCACCGCCGTCTCGTTCTACGTGGACTTTATGTTGTTGACATTGTGTTTCTGCATGTTTTTGGTTACAGCCGCATGGCTGGACTTGTGCCAAAAAGTCTCATTTCATATGGATTTCCTTGCCTTTAAGAGTTTGTGTGCTTGTTTGTTTTGTGTTTCATTCTTTTATGTTAACAAAGTCTTCGTTAAAATTATTTACTTTTGATTTTCTTTTTCTTTAGTGCTATTCAATTTAAGTTGCTCTGTATCTTTGTTGTGTGCAATTTGTGTTTTTTGGTTGTTTTCTTATATTGAAATTCAGTTAGTGAGTCCCTCCATTAACCCTCTGGTGTCTAAGGGTGTTTTGGTACCCTGGAGAAGTTTTGACATGCCCTGACATTTGTGCTTTTTTCTGTATCTTAAAAACATATTAATGGCTAGTGTCTGATTACATTGTAATGTACGTGTTTGTGTTTTTGAGAAAACAACGTTTATGCGTGGTTAGTGAAAAACTAAACATTTTAAGTCACTGAAATAAGGCCATGAAACACATTCAGAACATTTGTTCACAAGATCTTTGAGAACTGGATGTGGTAGGCTAGAGTTTCTTCTACAAGATGATGTGAAAATCATCTCATTCACTTGTTTACAGAAAACACTATATTGATTTAAATTTTCTAAGACATGTTTTGTGACTGAAAGGGAATATGCGAGGGAGTGACAACGGCCATGAATATTTAGTGATTCACACCTCAGAGACAAAAGGCCCTCCCCTAATGGCCCATCAATGAGACTCTGACTGTCAGGTAGAAACAATGAGAGATTCAGAGAATGGAGTTTTAGATTATTTGTATTTTATTTACACCACAGTATAATCAAAACATACATATAGCAGGTCAAAAGCACATTATTGACCCCACTGATGTTACATGTACAGAGACGTGAACAGACTTTGTGTCATTCCTGAAAACTGTTTTCTGAATTCTGTTCAACAAGTGAAACAAGTAAATTATACCTGCTTCTTGCTGCTTCTTTCCATGGATTGAAGAAACAAAACTCATCATCAGTAGTCCAGGATCTTGTTTTACCATAGAATATCAGTGT
The DNA here is from genome assembly GCF_022985175.1 of Labeo rohita. Taxonomy (NCBI): domain Eukaryota; kingdom Metazoa; phylum Chordata; class Actinopteri; order Cypriniformes; family Cyprinidae; genus Labeo; species Labeo rohita. The sequence goes on along the minus strand of NW_026129651.1, from coordinate 30,644 downwards.
AGTTAAACATCTGATGTTGGTACAGCACTTTTCATGTGGCATTCATGTAGCATTCATTTGTGGTGCAGTAATCAGACCACTAGGAAAAAAAAATTTAGCATGTTAAACATCTATTCATGACAATAATAAAAAATATTACTTTTATATCATATTGTTATACGATAAATAAATATGATTTTATAGTCATACACACAAGCATGATTTGTATGTATTATACAATACAAAACCATTTTACAACTAGGAAACTGATTTATTTTGTTAAGCACGTCATAAACAGCTATTCGTGAACAGAGTATACGACAGTAGTTTTGTCTAAACGATCTTAGAGTGTTACAGTGTAAACACTATTACTTTTATATCATGTCATTTTTATTTTGTAGAACATTAAAAACAACCTGGCATCGTAAAACATTTCAATGCAATGAAATGAAACATCTCCATGACTGATCAGGGAGACTATCCCCCTTTTAGGTGGTGGTGGTGTTCTTCACTGAGTGCTGTGTACTGGGCTCTTTCTTGATATGTGAGTGTGTAGCCGTTTAGGGTTTGCCTACACACGGTTATAGAAACCATAAATATTATATAAAAATGCAGCATAACAGGGCATTGCATCACAGACAGGCATCTCATGCAGCGAGAAGGGATGCTATTACTAAAGCAAGAAACGCAATTAACATAATTCAACAAGAAGCATCTGAAGCATTAATGACACATATACAGTACACCCAATGTTCTTACAGGCATTTATTAATTCAAACATATTTATACATTACAGATAACATTAAAATAATACAATGCGATTACATGTGTTTTAAAGTAGACATTTTACACGCAATTTAACGTGCTCTTGCTGCTTTCCATCTTCACGATTGTCCCCACCGGTCTATCAGCGCGCTGCGAGAGTAAAATACTAGTTGGCACAGCTTTACTGGGAAAATTATCCTGATAGCACACATACATCTTGGAGACATCTATTTGACATCTGGATTTACATCTGCAAGACATTTGTTATGTAGCTTGCTCATCTGCAATACATCTATTGGAGGTTTTCTATCAATGTCAAATAGACGTCTATTAGATGTCTTTAAGATGTTTATGATTTAGAATGTATGTAAAACAGACATCTGCCAGATGTTTGTACACAGCAGATGCTTTTCAGATCAAGAGATCTTTAACAGACATATTGCAGACGTACGTGTGCTTCAGGGAGAGCAAGTAACATTAAAATAAGTGATACAAGATGATAAAGAGAAGTCTATACGTGTGTTTTAATGTATGCCTGCCAATTTAACGTACCTCTATAACTCTCATCTTCATGCCGAGTCTCCCTGCCAATCTGCCTCTTCCAGTGGTGCTGCGGCCAGGAGAAAAAAGGCCCGTTAATACAGCTCGACTCGGAAACTGAGATATTCTTACAGGAACTTAAACGTGGCGTTATATCTTGCTAATAGTATTAGAATACAAGGCATAAAGTGATTAAGAAAGTCAAAATTGAAAATGAACCTACCATATTCTAGTGGCTTTTCATCTTCACGATGAGTCTGTCACAAAGTCGCTGTGTGGTTGTTTGTCGCGGTCATTTAATGTTAGCAATAATGTTGGCGAATATTTTACCAGAATGCACCGAATACCTGCAATAACATACTGCGCACAGCGTATTAGGAAACCTGGAAAAAGGTAATAATATGTGGAAAAAAAATGATTTAAAGTGATGCTGATTGCTAGCACCGACTACTAGTACACTCTGACCATCCAATCAAAAGATGAGAAAATGCAGACGTTATCATATGCCTGTCAGATGGCCCTGGTGCTGCCAACTCGAAATCTGATTGGTTAGAACAACAGTTTCATTGCCATTTGTTTCAAGCTACAGTCACCTGCACTGTTGATTCTGAAGGCCTTTGCCTTCGGCAAAACGATTGCTAAAATATGATTGGATAGAAGCTCTAATAAAAACACTCTACTGGAAGCAGCACAACCAAGAGAAAAGCTATGAAATGAAGAGAATGGACTTGTAACGCGGAGAGAGAGGCGAGAGGCGAGCGGATCCACTTGCGAGCTTTTATTGGGACGAGACATAGTCGTACAGGCAGAGTCAAACAATAATTACAGACAGGTTTAACATAGGCGATGCACAATAGAAGTCCGTGAAACAGGCGAGGGTCGATCCGTGGCAAACGTAATCCGTAAGGGGCTGGGCTAAGAGAATAAACCAAAAAACAAGAGCGAGAGTCCGAAAAGGCAGGCGGCGGTACAGTCGAGAACGGGGAGCCAGGCGAGGGGAATAAACACTGGGAACTAGGAAACGCTAAACAAAAGAACACAATAACAACTCACAATACTCCATGGTTTGCAAGGGGAAAGACCGGGGCTTTTATAGCGCCGCTGATTGGTCGCGGGTGAAGTACAATGGCTGATGGGGAATGTAGTCCGGGGTGTAGTGCAACAGTCCGTGTGATATAGGGCGAGAGTGACATCTGGTGGTGAGCGGACCGTGGGACACCGACCAGATTCGTGACAGGACTATTGGAAATAATTTAATAAACATTAATGGACAAATATATTAAAATTAAGTCTTTGCTGCCCCTGATGGTCCGCCACTGATTAAATTCCTAATTGTTTTATGGTGTATGACTACAACAGTTCATGTATGTATGAAGTATGCAAATAGTTAATGAGTCAGTGGTACATTATTAACACTTTCGAAAGTGTTCATTTTACTTGGGCCAGTGTGGATTATATCAACTCAGTTTGCGGTGTGCTAAATTATCCGCCAGTTTTACAAACAACTGTTTGTACACGTTACACATGAAAACATTTTTTACATACCTTTGTGGATGATCCTGTTTACCTCTCTAGATTACATCTGTGGTGAAAGACCACATTCCTTCAGAGAGTTCATTGTGGATGTAATTTTTTACAAAACTGAAAACTTTACGATTTTAGATTGACAGTGTTGCCAGTAAAGAGGTTTTAAAAAAGCTATTCCAGAGTTGTGCACAAACATCAGTGTGTGCATGAAGAGTTGTTAACTTATGATTTCACTCATTTTTTTTCCAAACGACCTTCGGCAGCTCACCACTGCAGATACTCATAAACCAGCTTGACTTCATCCATACACTTAATTGTATTACAGATAATATTTTTGTTAAACTACTACAAATGTCTGATTTTAGATAGTTTTACTGTAGATGATCAAGAACATGTAGCAGAGCATAATAACATTGATTCACCAAGCATCAAACCTACACGATGAATGTACTATTACTATTAATAACAGAATCATGGATGTTTTAAATGGCATGTACACAGTACACACACACACAATAAACTAAGTAGGGTACAGCTCACTGCTTCTGCTGCCTTAGTACAGTAGAGTACAGTACAGTATATACTATAACATGATTGCCCCCTACTGATCAAATCTTTCCTGTAGCAGAGCATTCCCTGTGATCTCTTTTGGTATGTATTTTCAATGGCCACATCTGTAGATACTCCTCTATTGGAAGCAAATATAATTTTACTCCCTTTAACAGTCCACTGATATAACAGATAACTTTAAGAAAATTCAGTTGTTATACATTATGAATAATTGGCCAATCACACCAAAAGTGTTTTTGTGCCCAATCTGTTTTTTTTTCATAGTTTTTTTTTCTAGCTGGGTGTCTTTCACCATTTCATTGCTTTTTGGTGTTTTTTTTATTAAAAAACGTGTCTAGAGACACCTTCATTCTACATTCTATGTATTGTTGCTCTCACTAATCATTTGTTCTGAAGAATTGCATGTCTTATAGAAATGCATAAAAGTTGCATACTCAAAATAATCAAAACTTCAACAGTTGAATTTTTAACATGGCCATATATCTAACTAAACTATTCACTTTCTTAAGATAAGCCAGTAGTTAGTGAATTTTTGAGTAGTTTTTACGTTTTTATGTTTTTGTGAGCTTCATTTTGCTTGCTGCCTGTAATGCAGCAACAACACTGTATGAGAAGACTGGGAAATATTTCGTCACCTGAGTAAAGTAATGATATATTGGACTTGAGAATCATGAGAAAATGGATAATTGTTTGATACTGTCACACCCTTTGGACTGTTTTGATACGCCAAGTCAATCTTTTTATTCTCATTCGCATTTATACATTGTTTCCATCAATGGTTTGATGTTTGGAACGTTTATATATCCCAAGCAAACAATTTACTCTGTTCTCGCCTCTTCACAGATTACTTTGATATTTCAAATAACTTCATAACAGAATTACATCTAGCTTATTTAATGTTTTAAAATATTACAATATTACATTTATATTACATAAATCAATCACATGCTGTTTGAAACATTGATTCAATCTTTGTTGGGCCTTTTTTTTTTTGGAAAGTGCTTTATTTAAGTAATATTTATTCAAGATTTAACATTTATTTTTTTATATACATAGAAGTGTATGTAGGTGTGTTTGACAATGGGTAATAAAAGGACTATTGACAAGATCCATCTAATTGGTTTATTTAAAAAAAAAATTATATTGCTCTAATGCACTGATTTATTACATTTTAGTGATTTATTTTGTTATTTTAACTACAGTAGATTAGACAACATTAGACAATAATTTTACAATGGGCAACCCATGGTGTGAAATCCACCAGATGCTTTTACAAACTTTAAAAAAAAAACAAAAAAATAGCAGACAGACGCAAAAACAATCTCTGTGTACTGTATTGTGTGCCATTTTAACCAATTTCTTTTCTGTTTTTCTGGAAATGCGCATGCAGAAGTGATACCTGCACGTTCAAGTTCAGTCAAGTTCACTTGAACGCAGGAAGCTACTGTTTGCTTTTAAAGTAAAAGCTGTTTATGCTAAAGTTGTTAATCAAATATTTTTTTTTTAAATGGATAGATAACCAGTATATGTTTTCCACATTTTCTTTTTTTATTTTGTATTGCTGAATGTAATCTTTTAAAGGCTCGATAGAAATTTTCCTTCGTACTATTATCTTGTTTTATAATGAGCTGCAAAATATTTTTAACCCTTGTGTGGGTTTCAGAATATACAGATGTTAACAACACTGCAGGTTTTCGCACCGTTTTCTGTGTTCCTGTGCAGGAATTTGCAAATTGACATCTTTATGATCCTGGTGAGTTGACATCTGGAGTTAAACTATTCAAACCCTAAATAGAATTGTCACACCATTTTTCCGCAAACTGAAGAAGACTGAGAGATTTAATGTCTTTTATTTCAGTTGATTTCATCTAAGGCTGAGGCTAGAAGTCAGACTGTTGTTAGTTGCTGTGTTGAGGTCTTGCTCATTGGCTCCTCCCATCAGCTTCGTAAAGCTGGCTCATTCATTTTAAACATTGATGGCAGAGGTGATAATAGCAACAGCTGGCGCTCCAACCTGGATTGCGTAAGAACTGTGATGCCACACCGCGGGAGCGCTGAAGGCACACCACACTGGAACACAAAACTGTATCCCATGTTAAACTACAACCAGCTCCCGCAATACCCCAAAGCACAAGCATTAAACTTACCTGAGAGTAAGCATCATGTCACACCAGTTATCTCGGTAATCTGATGTTGCACTAAACGAGTGAGATTGCATAAGTTACAAAATACTACCTGCAGAGAGCGTGAGATATTCTAACAACTGGTAAATTATTAAACTTATCTGAGTGTGGTTCCGCTTCAGCTTGTTGCACAGGTTCTGCCAAAGTGGGCGTATTTGCACTAAACAAAAATACCCATTTTGGAGACCATAGCTCATTTGTGAACACCATACAGTAAGACTGTAAATTAAGTGCAAATAATGGAATCAGAGGTCTATTATGTCAATTTTAAAAAAGGAGATATTAACAACTCGACCGGACCTCAAACACAGAGTCAAGGCCAGGATGATGGAAAATCTCAAAAGAGCAGTAAGCTTATTTAAGTTAAAGTACTGTTTAAGAAAATGAGAACTAGTATATACGGTTTTTGTCATTTTTCTCTTAGTAACATGTCACTGTTACTGTTACATGTAATGTATTAACAGAATTATTTTTCTATTTAATTTTTTAACATGTTCTATGAATATTTTATTTAGTGCGTTTTGGTCGTTTTTGCAACCCACAAGGAAGTAGATCTTTGGTGTTGATTACAGTGGGTCTCGGGCTCATTTGCGTTCTTCTGCTGGTCTTCGTCATACTGCAGCACATCACCATCACAGCAGAGAGAGACCGGATAAAGAGCTACAAGAACACAGTTAAAGAGTTCAATCAAACTATCAGTGGCTTACAGGACAATTACACTGATCTAAAGACAGAGAAAGACCAATTGCAGAATAACTTCAGGTCTTTGAGTCAGCAGATCCTAGAGTTAGAAAGCCAAGTCAGGTCTCTGAAAGATGAACTAAACATGGACGCTTCTGAACGAGGTTAGTTGACATCTGCTTTTGTGTAAAAACTTTTTTTTGCTAGTTTAATTATTTTTTTATGTAAACAGTTTTAAAAATAATTTATGTGAAAAACTATCGTTTAGTTTGTTTGTTCATATCCAATGAGTTGAACTGGGCTGACAGCAGGCAGTACTGCAGGGATCATGGTGGTGATCTGGTTATTATCAACACTGAAGAGAAGCAGGTGAGTTTCTGTCAGAGTTAATGCCTGTTAATGAATGACAGCAATCTGTAACACTTATTAATTATGCACAACCCACTGGTAACTAATGATTAACTTGACATATAGTAAGGGAATATTATCCACTGACCTGCATTCATGCTACAAGCAAATTTAAGATAGTAATTAATTAACTGAATACACAGTAAATGTCTTTTTGGCATTATTTACAACTTGGCAAGCCATATATTATTTTTGTGTAGTAATCCTGATAGCACACGTACATCTCGGAGACATCTATTTGCAATCTGCATTTACATCTGCAAGACGTATTTTTTTTTACATAGTTTGCTCATCTGTGATACGTCTATAGGACGTTTCCTATCAGATGTCAAACAGACGTCTATTAGATGTCTTTAAGATGTTTATGATTTAGAATGGATGTAGAACTGACATCTTACAGACGTCTGCCAGACGTTTGTACACAGCAGATGCTTTCCAGATCAAGAGATCTTTATTAGACATCTTGCAGATGTATGTGTGCTATATGGGGTCAATTTGACACAAAACAATCTCAAAAGTTTTCTTAAAAGTGTAAGCCCTGATAGCACATGTACATCTCGGAGATGTCTATTTGACATCTGCATTTACATCTGCAAGACATAGTTTGCACATCTGCAATACGTCTATTGGACGTCTTTAAGATGTTTATGATTTACAAATGTATGTATAACAGACATCTTGTAGACGTACATGTGCTATCTGGGAATGCACTTGGATATATTTCAGTGATTCACCATCTATTAGGTTAACTGAACAATATGAAGCTATAATTATGTTTAATTAGTGCTGTTTCATATTTATAAATTGCAAAAATAGTGTAATAGAGATGCTCTAGAGTGATATTCAAGTTTATTAGCCAATAATTTTGTCTAAACTGCCATTAATACAGTACTAACAAGGACTAAAGTGAAAGTTGTATTGAAATCGTTATGGTACTTGTTGAATTGTCTCATTGTTATGTAGGTATTAATAGGTAACTTTTATAGACAAGCGTATAATATGGACATATTGGCAACATTTATACATAAACATTATTACATTTTTTGTATAGTTGACATTTTTAGCAGTAAAAAGACAGGGAAATTATACAGATCTTTAATATCATAAAATACCTATATAATTTCCCTTTCACCACTTTATAGATAAATGTTACATTCCTAAACCCAATCCCAAACGTAACCATTATATAACAATATGTAGTTAAAACACGATAAACAAAAATGTGTAGGAAAAAAACAATTTTAGTAACAATATAGCATTAAAAAGATATTTTGAGCCTTTAATCCCACTCAAACGTCTAAACCTAACCATAGGCATTTTTTAAAGTATGTAGAGTTATAAAGAAAAACATAAGAAGTGTAATAACAATCCTTTATTTATTGCGAAAATGTCAAAAGTGATACCAAAAATGTGTTACAGTCGCAGTACTCTCTGGCAGTATATGATTTTATGTGAGGTACAGAGAGGAATTTAAGTCCCAAAACACTCCATGTTGCAATCTTTTTATGAAGCAGGTGAGAGCAAATGAGTGTTTATAGCTGTAAAACGGATGGTGTCAAGCTTTTTGCCATTTTTGAATTCATAACAAGCGCAGGATTTGACATTTACATTCACTGCCAGGAATGGAAGGCTTGAATTGGGATCTCTTTATGCATTTGTATGGACTTTTAAGATGCAGACAAATTGGCTTTTGTGAATTTATATTTTCTTAACATAAAGTGCTACCAAGCAATCTCACTTTTTTCTGTTTTTATTCACACACAGAGGTTCATTTTTTCATTAGTCGAGGAGAGAGTATGGATTGGTTTGTCTGACAGAGAGCAGGAGGGCAACATGAAATGGGTGGATAATTCACCATTGAATGAAGGGTAAGTGTACTACTGTGCTTTGTTACTCTTTTAGTTTAGTTACTGATTAATAGCAAATCTGATATATGTTGTTCAGGTTTTGGCTTGGAGGGGAGCCAAATAACCAAGACGGAAATGAGGACTGTGTTGAACTGATCCCTTCACATCCCGTCCTGAACAGCTGGAATGATCTGCCATGTTCCAAGATGAAAAAAGGAATTTGTGAGAAATAGGGTTCATCCTGTCTTGTTGTGGTCTTGCTTTTATTTTATGGAATCATACTTATTTTGACTGCATTATTTATGATTGAGGTTCCTGCCTTTCAAAGCAGTCCGCTATTTTTATTTTATATTAACCTCTTTTATAATATCTTTTTCATTTTATAGTTTTCTGTCATATACGAAATCAGTAGTGGATATTCATAAGAAAGAAAAATGCTACATTTTGACTATTTTCTTATCGCTATAATAAACACACATCGTGTTTCTGACAGGCAAATTAGTGTAATGTGAACAGTTGCTAGTGTGGTACGCCAAACCTCTGATGTGTTAATGTTTTACTCCATTACAAGCAGCTCTAGATTTTAGCTGTCATCATGTCTCATTCGTCAGTCTGAGGTGTCAAGGAAACACAGTATATACTATAAAACTCAAGTGTAATAATTAATCTTATGACGATATTGAGTGTTTTTGCAACTTTTTTTTATATCTGTTTAAATAAAATAGTTGATATTATTGCCATAGTAAACCCACAGTACTTTTGCTTGATGTGTGACTATGAAGAGAGTTTTTTCAGTCTAGCACAGTGGTTTTCAAACCAGTCCTGTGAGCACCCCCAACAATTCACATTTTGTAGGTCTCTCATATCTGACACAGAAAACCTGCAGTGCTGGGGGTGCTCACAGGACCGGTTTGAAAACCACTGGTCTAGCAGGACACAACAGAGAAGAAGTTTTTTTTTTTCTCGGACTGAACTGATCAGAGAAGAAAACACGGTGGCTTTAGGAAAACAGAGAATGGTGGGCAATATGCATTCAAAGTGATAAATACAGAAGGAATATGTCAAAATCATTTGCATGTGCCTCCTGCTGCCAGCTGGTGGCGCTATAAATATAAATGAATATTGGCATGTATATGTCTTCAGGCCAGGACTCTTACCAAACATCTGAAGTTTGGGACAGACTGGACATTGTATGGCTGAGTTACAATACCTTTTTCCATGGCAAACTTTCTCAGGCCACCACAGACATGCCCTTTAACAAAAACTCAAGATCTTCACAATCTAACATTGCAAAAGCCTTTAGATTAAACTGACTGCATATAATGTTAATGTCATTAAATCTTTAGGAGGAGTTCGTTACAGCGTACATCATGTCACTTCCTGTTGCCAGCAGGTGGCACTATGATTATAACTGAATATGGGCATGGACATATGTTCAGTACAGGACTCTTATCAAACATGTGAATTTTGGGGCAGATCAGACATTGTATGCCTGAGTTGTAAGAACTGCGCCACTGCTGGCATGTATGCAAAGTTCCATGAGTTTTTAACCATGTTTAGGCCTACAAAATGTGATTCATTTTTCATTCAAGATGACGAAGAAGAGCAATTCCAAAAGCATTGTGTGCTCTGTCCTAATAAATCTAGCTGCAAGCAGTGATGACGGGTCCAAGCCACCAGCGCAAACGCCACCCCTGTGGCATCGGGAAATCTGTGCACAGCGGGCACATGAATTTACAATAACCATCTGGCAGTCTGATTTGAAGGGTTACAGGCATTAAAGGGATACATTAGAACATCAAGAGTGTAAAACACACACACAAACCGGCAGTGCACAAGATCTTTCTCAAACTTCTATAACTATAAGGAGAGAAAATACACAAAGGTACCCGGCAAGATATAGTAAATACCTATGACAAACAAAACATAACAAATTACAAACAAATTACACTTACCTGCAAATGAGTGAGCCCTCAACTGGAAGCTATTGAAAAGGCTATCCAACGTGCTGTTCTGAAAATAAACTACAGAATGTCACTAAATAAACTAGCTCATATTATACCACAAACCTGTCTGTGGACTAAATGTGATGCAGGACAAACTCAATGACGGCATTCCATTCTATACAATAACGTAATAACTGCTGATAGGTGTATCAATGAGAAAAATCTCACCAATAAGAGGTGGGCAGGAAGGAATCTGGACAACAACATTACAGTTTTTATACATTTTAAGCCTTTATCCAAAGCTATTTACAGAAACATCACAAACAAGTTTTCATAAAAGCCAAAAATATTCATAGTACACAATGGCAATTTAAAAAATATAAACTATATTGGTACACTGAGCCAGGACAGAATTCTGACAAAAAAAAAACAAACAAAACTTTCCAGATGCGATGAGGTAGTTATATAAATAACTAAGATTGACTTAACCCTGGGTTTGGTCCTACTCAGAATAGGTCAAAATGTAAAAATTGTAGTGTAAAATTACCCAAAAAAGGCCATTACATTTTCTACTTCCTTCATAGACACTGACAAAGCATCCAGAATGCTGTTGCATTTATTGCTTTCACTTGAATCCTCAAAAGTTTTGTAATACTGCTCAATTATTTTTTTAGACTGTAAAACAGGTCATGGATCATGTTCGCTGAAGAGCTGTTGCCTGTTACTCAGAACCAGCGACAGTCGTGGGCACTAAAAGTCGTGGGCACATCTGTCACGAATCTGGCCGGTGACCTTCGGTCCGCTCACCACCAGATGTTGCCCTCTCACGCTATTGACATTCACATTACACCGACTGTTGCATCACACCCTGGACTATGTTCCCCATCAGCCATTGCGCCAATCATCTGCATCCAATCAGAGACCCTATATAAGCCTTGGACTTCCTCTCACGTTTTGCGGAGTATTGCATTGTATTAACATTTGTACGAAGCCTTGCCTTAGTTACCTGTGTTCTTGTCTAATTCTCTGAGTTTTGAATTTACGGCAAGTTATCTCATCTAGTCAGTTTCGCTGCCTGTCTTGGAACTCTTGCTTGTCTATTTGGATTACCATTTTGTCTAGCCCCCTGGATCACGTTCACCGCTGATCGCCCCTTCGCATGACTACTCTTGTGTCTTGCTCCTACATACCTGTTTGCCAGTGTCTGACCCTGCCTGTTTTTGACCATGTCTCTGTCTCGTTCCAATAAAGCTCTGCAAATGGATCTGCAAATGGTCTCCCTCACTACATTACAACATCTCCAAAAATGCCATTAAAACCCGAACCTGAACTCACCTGTGAGCTAAAATACACTTCTATATAGACATTCTTCAGAAAATTACACTTCAGTCCCACATCTTCTACTAAAGGATTTAGTAATATTATTTTCTCTTCGATTGTCACCGAAGACATGATCGTTTGTTTGAGCTGTCTGATAGCATACCATCACTATTGATTTGAAGAACTGCACCCTACTCACAGGGAAAAAAAAATCTATGCTTAGACACTGTTCCACTGCTATATCCTAGTGCTGGGTTGTCATTGGAGAAAATGCTCTGCAAAACAAACTTGTCAATCAAACAAAACCTGCAGAAGTAATTTGAGCCAAATGATTCTAAAAACCCAAGAAGTGTGTGCATTTCCTAAATTATTTCCAGTTACAGTATAACATGACTGTAAATTTTGCTTTGTTGCATGTAAAAAGTTTTATTTTATGCTAATGTTCAAGGTATAAAAATGTTTAAGTTAATATCAAGTTTCTGTGAGAACTTGGGAGGGGTCACCCAACAACCAGACCTTGCCAATGTTTCACAGATCAGGGCTGCATTTCCAAAAAGCTTTGGAAGCTTAAGTACATTGTAGACCAGCCTGATCTCATGGCAATTAGTATGGCTCAAATTTTCTTTATATTAACAGAATAAAACTAAGTTGGCCATTGAAAACCTTCCTTTTTTTCTTTGTACTTCAGTCAATTAAATGTTAAAGAGAACAAACAGCATATTCTTGATTTTATGGCATTTCAAAAACATCCCAACTTTTCTGGAATTGGGGTTGTAGAAAGATGGGAAACATGCTTCTTAATTTTTAAAATAGTTACTATTTTAATGCTGTCCTGTCACATGACATTCATCACATATTTGATTTGGCTGGACTTGAAATATCATTATCATGAATTTCCCATTATCATGAAGTTTTGCATTCATACCAACCACAGCCAATCAGCAAACAAAAAGCTTTAATATTAATTTTTCGAAACCAAAAAAAAAACATCTTTTGCTTTATTGTGTCTAAATGCTTGCTATTGTTTTGACTGGAAGTTCAGCAGCTGCACTACATGCAAGTCAAACGAACACTGAGGTAAAAGTGGTTGCTAAGGAAGTGATACACCATCTAGTCTAGAAGCGGGAGTATTGGTTTAAAATAGCAGCTAACACTAAAGGTCATTGCAGCCGAGTCCGAAATTTGCATATGCATTTTTTTCCGGGGGTTCTGTATTCGTTATCCTTTTTTTATCAAAATGCTTGCCACGGATGCGGAAACGCAGAAAATTGAACCCGATCCAAATTTCTTTATGACATACGAATGCGTAACTTGTCTTAACCAAATGTCCCCCAAGACGGTAAGTTTTATTTTAGTTCCCAGAATATTTTCCTAACATGTAGGATAACATTCTCTAAAAACATTCTACAAATGTTTATTGATAACATTAGTAGAACATTATTCTTTAACATTATAATAAAGATTCAAGCAGAAAGCTTCCCTTTGGACATTGAATGTGGACTCAAATATTGCTCAGATGTCAAATTGTGGCTGAAAGTAACAACCAAATCTTTGTTTAATTAAACTCCAGTGTCACTAAATAAACAACCCACATTCAAGTGTTTATAAAAAGGATAGCATGAAACTAGTATAAAATGTTTTTTTACCATTCTTTCTTTTGATGTTTTGTATGTTCAGATATTCATTTAACAAAATATACAAATTAATAGGTGTGTTCGACTTAACGCAGCGCTGCGCAGCTCGATCAAATTCTGACTTGAAGCAGTGCATGCCGGTTAGAAATTTTGTCCGACTTGAGGCGGTGCCGACGCCTCGTGACTGTCACGTGTGGCATCAAAGTACCGCGATAGCGATTCGAGAGCAGCGACTGACTCAGCCGGCACTGTTTCTTCAAAGCGGCTGCAGGAGCTCTGATGACCACATGGCTGTTTCACGATTGGCCAGATTCACCGCATGACAACGATCACGTGTGTTTTGGGTTTATTCTAAACATCCTGAAGTCCGATAATGCTGACAAATCTGTGTTTTTAAAACAATAAGTAAGTGTTTTTACTATAGTCGCAATGTTATATTGAGTCAGATTCATCATAAAACACTGATAAAAGCATATATAACCCCACTTTATTAGTATTTAAATAGTATATGTTTATGTTGATCATTATTCTTGTTCAGATGGCGCTGTATTAAGCATTATATGAAATGTGTTTCTGTTGCTCATGAAAACGCTTTTGAAAAGTCGGTGTATTTGATAATAATTGCATTTAATTCACTTCATCTGTGATAGAGCATGCAAACACCGCGAGAGCTTCACTAACGAGAGTAAAAAGTGTCCGACTTGACGCCTCCGTTTTCAACTCCGCCCCCGACTGCTCTTGGCTACTCTCGTTGATCGCCGTCTGTAGCCGCAGATGAAGTCGAACACACCTATTGCCTAATAGGGGCATAGTAGTATACTTAAAGTACGATGTAAAGTTTACTTAAAGAAAAGTTACGAGTATACTTGCAGTATAAAACGAAGCTAGTAGTTTACTGAGACTATACTTCAAAGTGTACTAAAAAAGTATTTAATTAGTAAACTATCAGTATACCTATATGGTCACTTTCAGTATAGTTGGAGTACAAACTAAAACAGATATAAACTAGTTGCGTACTCAAAGTTTTGTACTGTTATACTTAAAGTATACTTAAAAGTATACTTTTATATGCTAGAAAGTGGGCCAATTTAGTCCCAACGAGTATTAAAATAGTACACTTAAAAGTGTACTACTAGTACATTTACATTTGTATACTTACTACATAAAGTATACTTAATAATACACTCAAGCTTTACTTAAGTATACTTAATAAAATAAACTTGTAGTATACTTCTTTTTGGTAAGGTGTAATGACTGTTTCCGCTCCCTCTGCTGCTTCTATAGTAACTTCCCATTTGGCAGCCATATAAGGAGGGCCATGCCAAACATAACCTTGTGAAGTGTTGTTTTGCCTATGCGGACTCTACCAAGCGGTTTCCTTGTTTCATTGCAGTTATTTTCCATTGTCATAGTTTTTGCCTTGTTTCATTGCCTAGTTTATTTTGTTACTTTGGTCTGCTCTCTTGGATTTTGACCTTGGACTGCTTACCCTGTTTTATGCTTGTGTCGCTGCCTGTCTCAAGCCTCACCAGTGTTTTGGATTATGCTTTTGTCTTGCCCTTGAATGTTACTGTTTGCTGGTGTCCAACCTGGTCTGTTTTGACCAAGATCTGTATAATAAAGCTTGCATTTGGATCTATCCACGCTGTCCGTCGAGTCCGTTACATGAGGGTGCTTTGGTGCGCAGAAGATCTTCACTTAGAAGATGCCGGCCAATCCAAACCGTGCGCCCCCAATGTTCAGAAATGAAACGATGGCTAAGGCCCATGCTATCAGTCTAATTAATGCACTGTATAGGCATTTTTCATAAGAGTCTGGTGTCAGAAGACTTGGAGAGGCCCACAATACTAAAGACCAACTTAAGCAACCCAGGAAAAATGAATGTATTTCACCGGGACAAAAAATTCATTCTCCAGCTGCTCCATCAATCGGTCAACTGCGACCTGGACATGGCCATCGTTTTGACCATTACTAAATTTGGTCAGAAGGATGAACGTCAGTTCGATCTAAGCAGTCTGCGGTGCCGCAATTCGAAAGTGATTTCAAATGCGCCTTCCATTTTGCCAGCAAATGAAGGACACGCCAAAAGGATCCTTTGCAGCCTACCATATCCCAGAAGTCATGGCACGGGACTTTTCTTCAAACTAAATAGCAGGCGATGGTTCTGTGGTGGCCGATGAATACACTTATAAATGTAAATACTGTGTTTTAATGTACTCAAATAACTAGTGAAACAAATGTTAAAAGTAAGTGGATAAGTAGATAAGCTTTTCACTTGTATTTTATATTTTATTTTATTTTTAAATCTAGATTTATTTTGTAGTGCTATCTTGCAAAATAGTCCACAATTGTTTTAGGCAAACTTGACAAACAAGAAATATGATTTCTGGAGTATTTTGTACACAAGTGTTGCGGTGTCATGTTTTCTAACCAAGATTGCAGCCCTATCTTAAGTCTTTATTGTTCTCTTCTTTTAGAACAGTTCTGGAGAAAATGGAGCTGCTGGGAAACTTAAGAATGAAATGAAGTTGTTCTGTACATCACTTCTGACATTGACAAGTTATTTGTAAATAAAGCAAAGTCATTTCTGTGCATTGTTTTATTTTTGCATTATAAGTTAAAACTTTTAAATGAAAAAGACGAGTTAGTTCTGGAAATTGTTCATTTTTGCAAAGCAAGTTGTAATTTGTAAATGACAGAAATCCTTCTATACATATTTGTTTGCCTCTAAATAACATACAAATGTAATGTATGCATTACATTAAATGTAAATTTAATGCATGCACTAAAATCTTAAGTAAAAGTATTATTCTTTATACTGTAATGTACTTTGTGTATTTTGCTGAAAAAAATAATAATTTAGAGAAAAAATCTACTTCTTATTTCTATGTGAATACTTAAGGAATGCGTTACACTCCACCACTTTGTTATTTTGCAAACGAAACGAACAAAGTTCATTGCTGGAATATTAAAGGAGAAGTTCACTTCAAAAAAGAAGATTCACATATAATGTACTCACTCCCTTGTCATCCAAGATGTTCATGTCTTTCTTTCTTCAGTCGTAAAGAAATTATGTTTTTTGAGGAAAACATTTAAGCATTTTTCTCCATATAATGGACTGATATGGCGCCCCGAGTTTGAACTTCCAAAATGTAGTTTAAATGTGGCTTCAAACGATCACAAATGTGGTTGTAAACAGTCCCAGCTGAGAAAGAAGGGTCTTATCTAGCAAAACGATCGGTTATTTACATTTAAAAAATACCATTTAAATACTTTTTAATCTCAAACACTCCTCTTGTCTTGCTCTCCCTGAACTCGGTGTATTCTGGCTCAAGACAGTTAAGGTACACTGTTAGACATTTTTTGTAATTTCTATAGTTATTAACTGTATATCACCCAGTATAATACTACAAATTCCCTTTGCAGTAAATAACTGTAATAACCATTGCATTATGGGAATTTTCTCTGACGTCGGACCCCAAATACAGAGACTTACTTTTTTTTTTTTAAAATTGCTGTATACTACTGTATTTGCTGTAACGGTCTCATTGGCGGCATTCTATTGAGGTCATTTTATTTTCCTCATTTATTATATTTGGATTGACAAGATCTGCCCTACACTGTGTCTACAACGCAGCAACAGCTTGGGACGGACTAACACTGGATGTGTTGTATGGCTTGTAATGACTGGAAAATCCGTTTGTCCTTCATGTCAGACACAGCGCGAGTGCTTTAAGTACATCTGTAAGTCAGAAACATACCGGGGCATTACTTTACTGTAAGCATCCACTGTAGATTGTATATTTAACGGGGTCTAGGTTGTCTTCTTTAGTCGAGTCGCGTCGCGCCGCTCGTGTCCGAGGAAGACGCTGAGGCAGCGTCGCGGCGTTTGCCCGGGGATGAACCCGCGAGAGCGGAAGAGTTACAGAGAACATCTACACTGTGTCGATGCAATTTACGAGAGATTAAGACCAGCAAGTAAGGTAAAAATTAATATACGTTTGTCTGAGTGTTTGTCAGATTTTTGCACACAAGTTTAACCTATTAATATTTACCCGTCAACGTGGCGGTTACAGACTTTACTATTGTTAAAAAGGCCTGCTGTATATGGACTTGTATTTTGAAAGTTTCTGGCGATCAGCCAGGGTGTGAATGCACCCTCAATGCAGCAGTGTAAAGACCAGCTCCGCCCATTTCCAGCAGGTGGCGGTGATTAGTGTTTGGTAGAAATAGACCTGCATGGAATGGGTGAAGAAAAGGGGGACTTGATGTTTGGTAGTGCTGGTGAAATGAAGCTTTCCGAAGCACCAAAGCTTTCCCTTCAAATGTATTGTAAAAAGGTTCATTACTCGAAGCTTTCCATCACTGTGCACACTAATGACATCTTGTGGTCAAAAGGTGAAGGTGTTGCATGTTTCAGAGGACCCGTTATTATTATTATTAGGCATTATTATTATATTTTGTATTGTTTCATGTAATAAAACACTTTGTGCTCTGAAAACAGTTTTTCTGTGTGTATGTAGTACACAATAGCCTATTAATGAATTTATGAAAGAATGAATAAATGGGACAAACTAACTTGTACAGTTTTTTTTTTTTTAAATCTGCCTTGATCAACACATGCAGCCTTATTCACACAAACAAAAAAACCTTAGTCCTATACCTATGAGTTCATAGGTAAGGCTCATGTATATATAATAAAAAGAAAATAACATTATTGTAGAATTGTGAAGTTGTGAACTGGGGAATTGACATTTTATTTTGTGAGTAATAGAAGAAATTACAATTTTTTATTAAGGAACAGGATTTGTTCAACACTGGAAGGGCCAAGTCTGTTTCTTTTTTTATTTACTACTTCCCCTGCCTTTGAAAAAATTCTCTCACATGGTACTGAGGAGGTAGGAGTGCATAACAATTCCAGGGCAAGACAATGAAGATTCGGATAGACACCCTTTTGTGTAGCCTATATTAAACTCAGTCTCAGTTCAATACCGATTACAGAGGTGCATGACACTCGAAACCTGCGCAAGGGGTTCGTGCTATTTTTGAATCAGATTACGAAGCAGTCACGTGGTTGTAGAGGAAAATGAAGCTTCGGACGTCACTGATCACGTGTTTATGGCAAAACGAATCAAGCTCCGGTACACTGCTTCACTGCCAGATGTTTTCGTTTTTTTGATACCAGCTTCGAAGCCTCGGCGCAGAACGTCACATCACTAATGTTTGCTGCTGTGTGCCTATAAGAGATGAACAAAGTAAGTTAATTTTTTGTCAGCTTATTAAATTTAAGTTACTGAATTAAAATAATTTTCAACGAGCAACGCTTATCTTATATTAACAATAGGTTAACTAACGTGAAATTTTGTTCAGGTGTTAGTATAATGTTGGCCAGTAGCCTATTGAGGAAAAAAAAAAGCTAGGTTAGACAAGTTATACGGCTAACTAGCTGTCTTTCTAGTTTTAGAACTAGTTTGTTATAGTTATTAATGAAATTTAGGATTTACTGCATTTTGATGTGTTTGTGTTTTAAAGGCAACTGCAATGAAGCATCAAGAAAGACCATGAGCATGTCAACCACACTGAGACTGATAGTCCATGGTAAGAGAACAACTATGGTTTTGAGATGATTGTGTATTCTGTGTGGGGTTTTCCTTTTAAAAGTGTGCCATTTCTTCTACTTGTTTTTCAGAGAAGACATTCCTGTCACTAACAAAGTGGATGGTGAGCAAAGGTGGTGGCCACGTTTTGGAGCAGCACCTGGGTTTTGCAGATGGCTGTGTATTCTTTGGCTGCATGTCTTTTTCTCCATTATGTTTCTGTTGCCAATAGATTCTTTGTGAGGATACAACATAATGCACTGCAAAACGTCCTAACACAGGGGAAATGGTAAAGATGCACTGTTCCAGCAGTTTAAGACTGTATTTTTAAGTGTTATACATGTGTGACCGGGTAACAGAGTAATCACCAGAATAATAGCCTGTGGTCATAATTATCCGTCACTCGAGGGCGCTCGTGTGCATCTGTGCGCTGTGGTTAGAAGAAGGGAAAAGATTTAATTTCCATGCGAATGAGTCGTGCAGGCCGCGGAGATTGAGCGTGAGTGATGTAAATGCCATTTATGTTATGATGGGAAAGTAAACCTAATTTCTTCCTCCTTTAATAAAATGATATTAGATTTAATTTACAGTTGCAAACTGTAGCTGTTTTACAGCCAAATACTATTAAAAAGATCAAATTCAACAGTATACTACTGTAATTCATTCATTTTAATATAGATTTCAGTAGATTTTATAAATTTATATATTTCATTTAAATTTATTTTATTTTTACTCTACATAGGTACTACTGACATTCAATTAAAACAGACACAATAATCGCAAAATCAAATACTTTATTTAAAACAATGCATGTATAACACTTAAAAATACAATCTTAAACTGCTCAATGAAGTTGAAAAAACTGCATCTTCACCATTTCCCCTGCCTTAGGACGTTTTGCAGTGCATTACGTTGTATCCTCACAAAGAATCTATTGGCAACAGAAACATAATGGAGAAAAAGACATGCAGCCAAAGAATACACAGCCATCTGCAAAACCCAGGTCTGCTCCAAAACGTGGCCACCACCTTTGCTCACCATCCACTTTGTTTGTGACAGAAATGTCTTCTCTGAAAAACAAGTAGAAGAAATGGCACACTTTTAAAAGGAAAACCCCACACAGAATACACAAACATCTCAAAACCATAGTTGTTCTCTTACCATGGACTATCAGTCTCAGAGTGGTTGGCATGTTCGTCTTTCTTCATGCTTCATTGCAGTTGCCTTTAAAACACAAACACAACAAAATGCAGTAAATCTTAAATTCCATTAATAACTATAACAAAATATAGCTGCAAGCAGCAATTGCGGGGCCAAGCACAAAAGAGGCAGAATGAGGAGTTAAGCACGGCAAGGAGCAGCAGACCGACTACAACAGTGAGTAACTTAAGCCATTTTAGGATAATATCAGTTGAAATGGCTGAAAAATCATAAATGCAACCAATCGTAATAAAATTTAATGGCTTATCACTTTTGACCAACAGGTGGTGCTGTTTTCAAATTGATGTGACGTGTTCTGTGTGAAATGACAATGACACACACAAAGTTTGCCGTCATTATGTCAAAGCTTTGCAGAGATACAGCCTCAGATGTAGTTTGGCATCTTTCCAGCAAATTTGTTGATGCGCTAAACGAAAACGGTTTCGTATATCGACACGAAATTCATAACTTTTTGCCAGCATAGTCTGAAGATAATCTGAGTCAAATTTGGTGAAGATTGGACTAACAGTCTGGGAGGAGTTCGAAAAAGTAGGTTTTGTACATTAATCAAAATGGCGGACAGGAAGTTTGGCCAATTTCAGCATAATGGGTATCAATGTTCTCGACTTGACCCAAGGAATCTATTGGCATCAGTTTCATTCCAATAGGCTAATGTAAACAGAAGTTATTAGCATTTTTGTAAATTTCATTATTAATGTTTAGTGAATGGCGTATTACTTCTGACCCATAGGTGGCACTGTTACCAAATTGATGTGGCTTGGTCAGACTGTGGTGACAATAGCACATATAAAATTTGGTGTCAATATGTCAAAGCTTTGCAGAGATACAGACTCGGATGCAATTTGGCATCTTTCCAGTAAATTCGTTGATGCGCTAAACGAAAACGGTTTCGTGTATCGACACAAAATCCATAACTTTTTGTCAGCATGGTCTGAAGATGATCTGAGTCAAATTTGGTGAAAATTGGACTAACGGTCTAGGAGGAGTTTGAAAAAGTAGGTTTTCAACATGAATCAAAATGGCGGACAGGACGTTCAGCCAAAATTGGCAAAATTGGTATCGGTGTTCTCAGCATGACCGAAGGAATCTATCAAAATCAGTTTCATTTCAATAGGCTAATGTACGCAAAAGTTATTAGCATTTTTTGAAATTTCGTTATAACTTTTGACCACAAGGTGGCGCTGGCCCCAAAATTTTTATGTACATTCAGGGCATGGTGCCGAACATTTTTGTAATTAATGTTGAAACGATACGCTAATCCGTTCTCAAGATACAGCATTTTAAAGCTAAATTCAAAATGGCCGACACCCAAAATGGCTGACATGGGAAAATTGGATATGGTTCGACTCGGTATGACACACCGAATCTAAAGAGACCAGTTTTGTGATTTTTGGACAAATCATTCAGACGTTATAAAGAAAAATAGCCATTTTTCGTATCTCCTGACCACTAGGGGGGCACTGCACCGAAACACTGCAGGTAGGCTCAGGTCATGCTTGTTATAACACACACCAAGTTTGGTGTCAATATGACAAACTATTACGGAGATATAGCCTCACATTGATTTTTGCTAGCTTTTCGTAGAATTCTTTCGCGTGTTATTCGTGAACGGCTGGACGAATCGACTTGAATTCCATAACTTTTTGCCAGCATGGTCTGAAGATGATCTGGATCCATTTTTGTGACAATTGGTGCAACGGCCTAGGACGAGTTCGAAAAAGTAGGTTTTACGAACAATTGAGAATAGCGAAAAAACTAAACCTTACGATTTTTGAATTTTGGTGTCCATTCCACTCGGCATAAGCCAAGGAATCAGAGGAAAAAAAAAAATTTGTTATGTGGCTTACGGTTCAAAAGTTATTAGCATAAATCTTTTGAAAGTTTGGACAAGTGGTGGCGCTAGAGAGTTTGAGTTAGAGACTCCAAACTTGCTATGGTTAATGTTGGGACTGTCCTCTATCAGTGTGCAAAATTATACAACTTTCCCGCAAGCGGTTCTATGGGCTGCCATAGACTTGCGGCGGAAGAGGAAGAAGAAGAAGAAGAAGCGGAATAATAATAACGCCAACGGATACAATAGGTGCCACCGCACCTCTGGTGCTTGGCCCCTAACTAGTTCTAAAACTAGAAAGACAGCTAACAGTTAGCCGTATAACTTGTCTAACCTAGCAAACATAGGATTTTTCTTTCTCAATAGGCTACTGGCCAACACTAACACCTGAACAAAATTTCACATTAGTTAACCTAATGTTAATGTTACCCACTGCACAAAGTACTGCAGACACAATGGGTTCCGAATATGGACCAGCTTTTCGGAAGTTCAGGTTCGCCTATGGAGAATAAGGAGCTCAATAACAACAACAATGAATCAGTCAGACACAGTAAGTTCTTCAATTCAGTGTTATTTACCAAGTACCAAATTAAAGTACTGAGGAAAAACAATAAGTAAAACACAATGAATAGTTCTCTCAAACAAAAGGGAAAAATATTTTTTTCAGTGAAAGTTGGTTAGACTAACTCTTTCCCCTTTTTTTCTCCTTTACAGATTTCAAAGACTTCAAATGAAAACGTCTAGGTTACGTACGTAACCCTCGTTCCCTGAAGGAGGGAACGGAGACGTTACATATGGGAACTCGCTTGAGAGTCCAATCATCTCCAAGCCTTATTCAAAAGGCCAATGAACATTGGCGAGTGGTATTTGCATGCCGAACCACTCTTCCGTACATACGGATATATAAGAGGGCGGCGTGCAACCACTCATTCAGGTTTTTGCTGAGGAGCCGAGCCGCAGCCCGGCGTCAGCGCGACGTCAGGTCGTGGCAGGGGATGTAACGTCTCCGTTCCCTCCTTCAGGGAACGAGGGATACGTACGTAACCTAGACGTTCCCCTTCAGTCCTTTCACTACGACGTTACATATGGGAACAGACCCATGGAACAGGCCACGAACCAGACGCCGCGTTTCGCAACACACCGCGTGCTGACAGGCGGACGTGTCAGCCGACGGATATGAGCGTAACCTTCCCAACGCCCTGGGGGCCAATAGGGGGGGCCCCGCAGGGATGCCAGTTGTACTGAAGCAGGAGTTGGGGGGGGCAGAGCACATGAAATCTCTACATGTGGAACAAAAGAAATTCAATATATCCATAGATTTTAGGGATATATGAGGGAAACATCGGCCTTCTGGCTGACCGTGGAAAAATACTGAAACATGTTGCCACAACCTGCTGGGCGAAAGAGACCCAGCCGGAGCACAGTCAGGGACTACTCCGCACTAGGCCTGACTGCAGGGCATGGAGGACCCAAGGTTCACCGGAGGGAACAACTGAGGGAAATAGCGCGCGGATCCAATAGGAATGGCGCAGCAAGCCGACACCAACCGGACTCCCGCTCACCTGATGTCTATGTTAACACACGGGAGGACACGGCCTCTACGCGAAGGTTGTAGAACCTAGCGAAGGTATTAGGTGTCGCCCAACCCGCCGCTCACAGATGTCTGCTAGTGAGGCGCCATGAGCCAACGCATAGGATGAGGCAACACTCCGTGTGGAGTGGGCACGAACACCTAAGGGGCATGGCTCTCCCTGGTTTTGACAGGGAGATGGCATCTACCACCCAATGGGCCAACCTCTGTTTGGAGACAGCATTCCCTTTCTGCTGACCTCCGAAGCAGACGAAGAGCTGCTCGGTGCGTCTGAAGTGCCGAGTGCGGTCCACGTGTATACGCAGAGCGCGAACTGGACACAGCAGCGCAGAGGCTGGGTCTGCCTCCTCCAGGGGCAGAGCTTGCAGGTTCACCACCTGATCGCGGAAAGGCGTGGTGGGAACCTTGGGCACATAACCGGGCGGGGTCTCAGGATGACGTGAGAATCGCCGGGCCCGAATTCCAGGCACGTTTCGTCGACTGAGAAAGCTTGTAGGTCCCCTACCCTCTTGATGGAGGCCAGTGCGGTCAGGAGCGCTGTCTTAAGTGACAGATATTTTAGCTCAACCGACGCAAGTGGCTCAAATGGGGCCTCCCGCAGGCCCTGGAGGGCGACGGAGAGGTCCCAAGAGGGTATGGGGTGCGGTCTGGGGGGATTAACCCTTCTCGCACCCCTCAGGAACCTCACAAAGAGTTGGTGCTTACCTAGGGATGTTCCATCCACTGCATTGTGGTACGCTGCAATGGCAGCAACGTACACTTTCAGAGTTGAAGGGGACAGCCTGCGCTCCAACTTTTCTTGCAGGAAGGAAAGCACTACTGCAATCGTACATCTCTGTGGGTCCTCCCCGCAAGAGGAACACCAGTCGACGAACAGACCCCACCTCAGCGCATAAGCCTGCCTTGTAGAGAGGGCTCTGGACTGAGTGATAGTTTCTATCACGGCCTGTGGAAGGCAGGAGAGGTCTGACGCGTCCCGTCCAGGAGCCAGACGTGCAGGTTCCACAGGTCGGGGGCGCGGGTGCCAAATTGTGCCCATCCTCTGAGAAAGAAGGTCTCTCCTCAAGGGGATCTTCCAGGGAGGGGCTGCCGCGAGGAAAATGAGTCCTGGAAACCAGGTCCGGGTGGGCCAGTATGGCGCAACCAGCAGAACCTGCTCCTCATCCTCCCTGATCTGAGGCGAGGTAAAATCGAAACGTGAAAGTACGCATCCTTCAGGTCGATGGCTGCAAACCAATCCTGCGGACAAGTGCATGTAAGCATGCGCTTCGTCGTGAGCATCTTGAACGGCAGCCTGAGAAGGGACCGATTCAGGGCTCGAAGATCCAGGAAAGGTCTTAACCCACCGCTCTTTTTTGGGCACGATGAAGTAAGGGCTGTAAAACCCTGACTTCATCTCGGCTGGAGGGACAGGCTGGATTGCGTCCTTCGCCAGTAGGACAGCAATCTCCGCACGAAGCACAGCGGCATGTGTGTCCGAGTGGACAGAAGTGGAAAGGACGCCTCTGTACCTGGGCGGACGCCTGGCGAACTGAATCGCATAGCCGAGACGTACCGTCCAAATCAACCACCGCGAGGGGCTGGGGAGCTGAAGCCAGACTCCCAGCCTGGTCGCCAGGTGGAATGAAAGGAACGTTGACCGACGTGACCACGGGGGGGCAGCCTGGGGGGGGGGAAGGGACTGATCCCAGAAGGAAAAAACGTCCTGGAGAAAAGTCTGACTGCACTGGGCAGCGCTTACCTTCTTCCCTGGTTCCCACGCTGGCGATGTCGAGCTCCGAGTCCGAATTCGAGGAGGCAAGGCGCTGCTCGGAAAGGGGGGCGCCCTCGGCGACGGGCAGGCGGAGGTTGAAGCCCCGGGGACGTTATGTCGCGGCAGGGCAGGATGCGCCTCCATCTGCTTCTGAACCGCCGAGAACTGCCTTTTTTTTTTTTTTTTTTTTAGTCCTCGACGGTGTCGCCGAATAGGCCGCCTTGGGAGATGGGAGCGTCGAGAAAGAGAGCTTTGTTGACATCTGCCATCTAGCCAAGGTCAACCATAAGTGTCGCTTCTGGACCACTACTGTGGACATCACCTGGCCAAGGAAACGTGCCGTAACCTTCGTCACTCTAAGGGCGAAGTTGGCGGCGGCACGGAGTTCCTACATAATCCCTTGGTCAGGACCACCCTCGTGCAGCTGTTTCAATGACCGGGCTTGGTAGACCCGCAGGGTTGCCACAGCGTGCAGGGCGGTAGCAGGCACAACTGTGCGCTCAAACGGACGGCTCGCTGGAATGCGGGAGGCTCTCATGTGCCATGAAAACGGCAGCCCGCAGGATTACGCTGGCGGCTGTCAAACGCTCTTTTAGAAATGCTCTTTAGGTTGTCTTGACAGCACGTCAGCGGAGAGAGTGATGAACTTGCAGGAACTCTTTTTTACTATCAGGCTCGGTTGACAGGCTCCGAAGCAAAAAATCTGAATGAGTGGTTGCACGACACCCTCTTATATATCCGTGTGTATGGAGGAGTGGTTCGGCATGCAAATACCACTCGCCAATGTTCATTGGCCTTTTGAATAAGGCTTGGAGATGATTGGACTCTCAAGCGAGTTCCCATATGTAACGTCGTAGTGAAACGACTGAAGGGGAACTCAGGAAATTCAAATGGCAATTTCAGTCACCCTTCAGCACAACCTTCAAATCAGTTAATGAAGTAAATTTTTGTTTGCTTCTCTTTTGAGGTTTCACTAACTTGTTTCTCTCTGAAGAGAGGTCAAATAAAATAAAATGTGGATTGTATCCCTTTTTTTCCAAACTGTATATAAAAAAAAATAAAACAAAAAGAAACCTGTATCAATAATTCAGTGTAATCAATTTGAGTGAAAGCTTGATTCCTGAATAATATAAAACTCAACCCTTATTTGACACCCTTTTTGGAATTTAAGGAATACGTTTTCCTTCTTGTATCACAAAAAAAAATACTTGTATTGAAAAAAAAATAGGAACCAACAAAAAAACAAAAAAAACAAATATACAATCAACTTAGAAAGAAAATACAATTAGACAGAAAACCCAAATAAACTTGACCAAACCCAAATGTGGATTCAAAGCTCAATTTTCAAGAGTCTTGTGATTCAGTACTCGAGGTCCGTTCACAACCTTGTCACTCACTCCCATTCCGTGAAGTATGGATCTCCACACAGCATCAACTCCAGCTTACAGCACACACCCGACGGGCAACGATGAACCCGAATCAGAAATAAAACAAAGGAGAGAAGAAAAAAAGAACAAAAAAAAAAAAACCTGACCTTGAATAACAAGGTCACAAAACAGTCATATCATTTTCAGAGCATTCACGCATCGCGTTTAACAAAACAACAAAATGACGATCTCATTTTACAAATGAATCCATAAGCATAAATGTATCACTTGTGGTCTTGCAAAACACATCCATGATTCATACCTGAACTCAAATATAGTATAATTTTTTTCACATTTCACTTATATGAATCTTTCACACAGATTAACACATGAAATAACATTGCTAACTCACCAAAACCACTAAGCTTAACTTGTCCGTGTTAATCCTTTGTAGCTCCAAAGAACTCAATTCTTTCACTCATAATCTTAATGAAGAAATATGAAAAGCAAAAATGTCTTTTGCTTCTGTATAAAACAATTATTGGATAACACAGCATGTGTTTAAACAAGGCGTCCTCTCGGCAATCGCATATCAAACGACTTGGCTTCTAGTCTCGATACAGCGTCTCTGGATAAATATCGCTCAGTTTTTCAATCAAATATTTCTACTTGATTCATCAAATTCTTACACTTCAATCGGAGAGACCTGCAATGCCTCCATTAATTTCTATTCCGCCGAAGCGAGCGAGAGAGAGAGGGCACGCACTAACCGCGTGCGAATTCCAGAAAAAAAGGCACTATCCCGCATTCTCACTCGTGATTGGTCAATTCTTTAATACACAAAATGCTCTTATAGGCTGCTTCAAAACTCATGAAAATAACTACTCCCAGCAGTGTCATTTTTTTTCCCAAACCAGTTAAGCGTTAGCCACGCCCTCTACGCGAAAAACCCCACCCCGGAGCCATGACTCACGTCGCCGGCTCGATTTCATTGGTCAACTATATCACAGCGCTGATTGGCTACACAGCGTTACGCCCCAAACACACAAATTTTAAAACAATACCCAAAAGGGATACATGAGTGAAACGATGTACTCACAATTTACAATTTAAATAAAACGGTGTACAAAATGAATAAAAATAGTGCTTAAAACTACATATACCCTATAAAACATGCTCACAGAGTAGTTTAACACTTGAGTAAACTACACTCAGGTATTATACAGAACAAAAACCGGCAAACACAAAAAGATTAAAAATATATATATATATATATATTTTGTATTTATTTTTAAACTTATTATTAATTCTTTTGTATAGCAAACAATATGTGACCGTTTGTCAGCGATGCATCCATCGTCAATGACCTTGATTGATTTCTAAACTTCTTCTCAGGGCGACCATGTAACCGGATTGACCAATGAAATCGAGCCGGAGTCGTGAGTCATGGCTCCGGGGTGGGGTTTTCGCGTAGAGGGCGTGGCTAACGCTTAACTGGTTTGGGAAAAAAAATGACACTGCTGGGAGTAGTTATTTTCATGAGTTTTGAAGCAGCCTATAAGAGCATTTTGTGTATTAAAGAATTGACCAATCACGAGTGAGTGATTGGTCAATGAGTGTTGCTTGTTGAAAATTATTTTAATTCAGTAACTTAATTTAATAAGCTGACAAAAACCGTTTGAAACGACAGCGCAGTTTACTATAGTAAAGTTTGTAACCGCCATGTTGACGAGTAAATATTACTAGGTTAAACTGGTGTGCAAAAATCTGACAAACACTCAGACAAACGTGTATATATATATATATGTATTTACCTTACTTGCTGGTCTTAATCTCTCGTAAATTGCATCGACACACAGCGCGGATGTTCTCCGGAGCTCTTCCGCTCTCGCGGGTTCATCCTCGGACACGAGTGGCGCGGCGCGACTTGACAAAAGAAGACAATATAGAACCCATTAAATATACAATCTACGGTGGATGCTTACAGTACAGTAATGCCCCGGTATATTTCTGACTTACAGATGTACTTCAAGCGCTCGTGCTCTGTCTGACATGAAGGACAAACGGATTTTCTAGTCATTACAAGCCATACAACACATCCAGTGTTAGTCCGTCCCAAGCTGTTGCTGCGTTATAGACACGGTGTAGGGCAAATTGTGTCAATCTAAATATAATAAATGAGGAAAATAAAATGACCTCAATAGAATGCCGCCAATGAGAACCTTACAGCAAATACAGTAGTATACAGCAATTTAAAAAAATACAGTAATGCTGCGTCCGAAATCGCATACTTCCCTACTATATAGTATGCGAAAAACAGTATGCGAGGCGAGTAGTATGTCCGAATTCATAGTATTCAAAATTCAGTAGGCGAGAAGTACCCGGATGACCTACTGCTTCCGCCCAAATTCTGTAGTACGCATACCATGGACACTTTCCTATCCCATGAGGCTCCGAGAGAGGAGGCGTCATATTCGAAAAATGGCGGAAAG
Organism: Labeo rohita; assembly: GCF_022985175.1. Lineage (NCBI taxonomy): Eukaryota > Metazoa > Chordata > Actinopteri > Cypriniformes > Cyprinidae > Labeo > Labeo rohita. The sequence goes on along the minus strand of NW_026129651.1, from coordinate 1,392 downwards.
TGGAGACGCGGCTCATTTCACGTGTAAGTACCTCAGGAAAAAAACGTTGTTTATTGTGATTAAATTACACTTGTTTAACACAATCTAAATAAACAAATGACTTATTGAAAGTTTAAACATTGTAAAAAGAAACGTTATTTGATAAATAATCTAGAAGCTGTCTACGAAGGCGTGATCTACGAGCAGCTGACCGACGCCTTCTCTGAGCTGTCTGTCCAGTCAACGTTAAAACGTTATTGCAGCAATACAGCAGTGTATCATTCCCATTTTAACATAAATGTTACTCATATTTTGGTCAGTAATTGTGGTCATATGAAACTAAAATCTAATAAGTAATTATTTACGAATCATGTCTTTAAATTCTAATCCAATTAGTTTGTGTTCAAGCTTTTTTCCCCATTAATTTTTAAATGCATGTTAAGTATTAATAAAAAAAACAGTAACTTTTGCTTATTATTCACGGCCAGGTACAGTAGACCTATACAATACAGGCCTAACAGCAATTACAAAGAGCAGAATTTGTTTAGATGATAATGCAAATAAGGGTAGATGCTATTTTCACCTCAGTGTTTTGTAGCACAGTGGTATGCAATAAGTGAGTGCAAATGATTATATTTATTAAAAATGGATGCCGCCTTATTTAGGCAGTACGTTCTTGAATGTATTGTGGAAAGTTCATATGTAATGTGTCGTTGTCTTTGTTATAATGATAGGAAACCCTGTTTTGACTCCAGAAGGTTGCTTAAAATGTAAAACCAAGTATAATTGTTAAAAAATAAAATTAAAATGAACTGAATTCGTAATGAGTGTAAAGAATGAGAATAAATTAACAGCAGCTTGACAAAAATGAATTTATTTTACAACCATACAAAAGTGAAAAATTTAAATTTACTTAAATGCTATAAACTCTAAACAAAAGAATAAGAAATGTAAAAGTGAATAATTAAATTACAAATAATTAATAAATAATTATTACAATAAATAAAATAAGAACACATAATAGTAAAAATAATCCGATTAAATTATGGTTCATCCTTGTGGCAGGGTCAGGAGGTGGGGATGTCATCTGCAAACTTAAGAATTGGAAAACATGCAATGTATAACTCAATGTATAAGCACCTGTGAGAAAATAAAATAGGGTTTAAAGAGCATTTGTTTTGTGAAGAGTGTTATTTTTCAAATATCTGTTGAACCCCTCAGAGTAACATCTTAAAAAAAGGTGTTACAGTGCTCCTCGTGAACTTCAATAAAACATCATATGCTGAGCTGAAGGAGTTTTTTTTTTTTTGAGCGACGTCAACACCACCTACTCTGGTTCTCCATAACGATTAAGGCTGAGGTCCTGGGGCTTTTTCGAGCGATTCCAAGCCCATGTATCCTCACTCTGGCAGG
>NW_026129650.1:17500-41871 GCF_022985175.1 Labeo rohita | reverse complement strand
GTGCCTATTCTTGCAATAAGGACCAATTATTAGCAAAGCAGTGGCGTGTGTGAAAGGCCAATATTAGACCATTGTTTAGGGCATACAGTATATTTTAGGACATGAACTTGCTTATGCAGAACATTCTCAGAACAGAACAGAACATGAGGAATCAGGTTAACCCTCATGGATTCATTATCAGTGCTTTCCACACTTAACTATCACTGAGTTTGAAAAAATCTTGCTTTTTAATATGGCACAATTGAGGAAAAAAATAACTGTAAGTATAGCCCCTTTTGGCTCATGGTATCATTTTAATAATTCAAATCACTTTGACTAAATCCAAACATTCCCCAAAGTCTGAAGTGAAGTATATCACAGCTGCTGGGCCTCTTGAATTAACTCGCCTTTGTCATGTCATGTGGAGTGTGTGCGTGTCTAAATGTACGTGTAGTAATGGAGTAATGAAGCAAAGTGAGGGGGAGCAATTAAACAAAGTCAAACCAGCCTCCATGTTTTGCAAGGTTGTCATGGTTATGACTGGTAGGGCTGCAGCAAACAGTGTGTTGTGTTTATTAGGAGGAATGTGAATGATGTGCTTGTGGTGAAGGGCTGGAGTTTAACATTCCTTAGTCCTAGCTTTGCTGCTTCAGGACCAAGAAAGTATGAAGACTTATGAAAAACATTTACTGTGGAGATAGGTTAAAGTAAGGAGGTTCTTATCGTGTATCAAGACTGAATACTGGGGGATGACCTGTATAACCATTGGTTATTATGATTTTTTTTTTTTTTTTTAACAACATTTGAATTACTGTAATTATTAATTTTTGGCCATAGATAATTTACTTGTCTTGTCAAAATCGTTGACATCCCACACTCCACTGTAACAAATTCATTAGTCAGAACCCTCTGTGAATAAGTTACATGAAAGGAAACTGTTACATTATCTGCAAATATCAGACATCCAGGTTGCCAGCATGGGGTGTATAAACCTTTTCACTTCTTTTTATATATCCAGTGCAGATCATAAGGGGAGAATGCCTGTGCAAGCTGAGGCTTTCCTCATCTTTTCCTAATTATTTTCCACAGTCCTCTCTTAGCATCCCGTACTGGTCAGGTAGAGGATTTATCAGCAAGGATGCCTCCAGAGTGTACATCTACCGTGACACCTTTTCCAGCTTTTTCTTATGCAGTAGTCTTTGAATCTGGAGCTGGTATCAATCTCACACCAGTTACCATTAATAAACTCCATCACTTTTTTGACTGTGTACTTAGTATTTTTTTTTGTCTTGTTTTTAGTCAGAATTTTTTTACATTTTCTTAAATCAAGATGCATTTACTAGGTCAGCAAAATGACACAAGATATTTTGCTTTTAGAATTTAGTTATTTAGAAAAAAATCTAAATGAAGTGCATTTTGCTTAAAATAAGTAAAATGATCTGCCAGTGGGGTAAGAAAAAAATAATTTTGTTTTAGGTATTACTTACCCCAAACCCACCCAATGGAAGATAAGTTTATTTGTTTTAAGCAAAATTCACTTAATTTAGATCAGGAGTTGATGACGGGGATGGAAATTCACCAGTTGCAAGGCATTTTCATGACTATAATCATGATATTAAGGATTTAAGTTGTACATCTATCAAAAAATCAATAGTTTGTAGAAGAGGTTATAACATAGAGGAAAAACTTTTACAACGATAAGCTTATTGGATGTATCGATTAAAAATCATGTCTCCCTTGAGTCTTAAAGGGGTCATCGGATGCCCATTTTCCACAAGCTGATGTCACGGAGATATGATTCTGATATGATTCTTTAGGGTCTTGATGAGCAGTCTATAACATACTTTGGTTAAAATTTCTCAGTGGTAGTGTAAAAAAAAAATATATTGCATGGATCTTTAAATGCTAATGAGCTCTACTCACCCCAGCGAGCCATTCTTTTTACTTTAGCCTTGAGACTTGCTGACTAGCACTTTAAGAAAGGTGATTTGCACAGAAACCGTTGTACTCACTTCAGCTGTAGGTGAAGCTGCATCACGAATGATTCACGCAAACATGGACGCATTTATGTAGATCACTGGGCGCATTTCCTACTAAAACAACGATCAGCACTCAGCGATCTTTATGTGTGAACTACTCAACCTCGCTGATGCCAGACAAATATCTAGCATTCTAAATATCTGGACCTGTTGGCCGTCTCAATGAGAGTCTGACAGCCAATGAGAAAGGAAGGCATCATTTGGATCATTTGCATAGTGTCATGTAGTGTGAACACCACAGCGACTTCAAAACAGACAGCAAGTCATGTAGTTTGAGCAGCACAGTGAACAGTTGTTTGTTCTTTATTGTTTGATTATAGTGGGCAGGGATATGGACAAATGAGTGGCTTTATGATATTGATTTATAATTTATAATGAGTGGCATTTTATTTTTTTATATAAATTTGTTTGGTGAATTTTTGATAATTAGTGCTGCATGTTTTGTGCTTGTACTGTTGTTTTGATGTGTTGATTGTTTTGTAATTGTTGTTGTTGTTGTTGTTGTTGTTGTTGCTTGTCCTTAATTTACTAGATTGATTGGTCAATTGAATTTGTGACCAGTAACACCTGTCATGTGACTTGCTACCTGGGGATCATTGGATCTTCAAACAAAAACAACAACAAAAAAAAAAAAGATGGGAAGTGTCATGTATGATTCACTGAAGAAGGCTTTCTGCTGAAACGTCTGATTGTTGATTGCTCTTTTGCAAAAATAAATAGAAACTTAAATTTGTTAGGAAGATACATTAAGTGTGGATCCTTTATCTGAAATTTATAAGATGTCAGAAGAAGAACAACCTTTTCTGACACCCATTTCAACCTTAAAACGACTGATTGAGCCACTATTCACTTTCAGCACACTCTTGACATCACTGTAAAGCACCTTGACCTAATCTATAAATTCTTGGCAAAAATAAAAGATAGAGATAAAGATAAAGCCTTCTATTGGGGGTGTTTCACCAGATAAGCCAGGCTTATTTCACTTGATTTGGCTCAAAATAAGTCAGACTAACTGAAATAAGCCTGGCTTATTTGGTAAACTTGTTTTGTGAAACCCCCAAGGATGAATATTAGTTAAAACTCCAAAAACGGTGACCATATTTGATAGATAATCTGGGTGACCCACAGGATCAAGTCAAGCAGCACTGCTGAAAATAGAGGGAGAATAGAAGAAAATAGATGATAATGCCATGCTCAACCAATTTGTTGACTTTATCTATGGTGTTAAGGAAGATGTCATTATTCATTCTCAAGGCTGAGAGGATACATTAACCCCCCCACAGCTCCTCCCACAGCCAAACAGCACTCTTCCACACCCACTGCAGACACCACTTTCACTGCATGCCATGTGAAAGAGAGATGTGTGCATGGGGGAATTACCTGCATAATTCTTGCTAATTTATTCAAACAATTATAATCTTATCAAACTACTTAATCTCTTCATAGCAGCTGGAATGCTAGATGTTAACTACCTGTAGGCCATAGCTAAAATAACCAACAAAAAATACCCATTGTTTTTAACACTTCCAGACAAATTTTGCACTACAAAAATCAGCTTTAACACATCACTGCTAGCAAGTGACCTTGGTATAAGGGAGATATGCAATACTTTTACACTCTGCTTCACGTCAGGTGGCTGTCTCCACCTTATGCATTAAAACTGTGTAATAAACAAATAGCTGTGATTTATTTATGTAATCGGTTAGAAAACAAGCACTGAGAAAGGATGTGCCAAGGCGATATGCGTTGGCCAATAATTTTATAATGAAATAGGCCAGTTTATTAAAGGCGTTTTAACTTTTTAACCATGTGTGTGCCTTAGGCCTAGTTTCACAGACAGAGCTTAGCTTAATCCAGGACTAGGCCTTAGCTAAATTAAGCAATTATACTTAAGCAGCTTTTATGAAAATGCCTTAGAAGAAAACGTTACAGGTATGCATCTTGAGACAGAACAATGGCACTGGCATATTTAAGATATTTTAAGATTTGTCTGGGACTAACCTTAAGCATTGTCTGTGAAACCAGGGGTTAGAGTATTATATTGTGTCATTTGATAATTGCCACTCATATCCAGTGAGCACCAGTGGCCACACATCTTTTACACTCCTGTAACACACCCAGCTGCTTTATTATTGAATACATAATGTTACATCCTGCAGATGTATTATGTTATACTTGTGAGATCTCTGGAGGGAATACGTCGTGTGTTTTTTTTGTTTTTGTTTTTTTGTTTTTCTCTCCCTTTCACAGGCTGCTAATTGGGTTCTTGCTAATGCACATCAATGAGTGAATGTCACCGAAGCCCAAGCAGTAGGCAGAGAAGCAATGCTGTAGTGCTGATGGTGACACATCTCACTTCTTGCCCTGATCCAGTTTCTAAACAGAGGGAGTGTATGGGCATACGAATTGTTGAATTCACTTTTGTGTAAATATTTGGTCTATGGTCTCTCCTTCTCAGCTTTTGTTAATGATTTGTGTAATCACTACAGCTGTGAGACAGCATGGAGAACCCTTGTGTGAATTTTATTTGGTTTCGTTTTTAATTTTGCTAAATGCATTATTTAATTACGAATTCGAAAGGGTGCTGTTTTTATTTTTGTTACTTATTCCTTTGTGTTGTTCTACTGAAGTAACAATTAGTTATCTAGCAGGAATTCGGAAAACACTTATCAGTCGAGTACCAACAACACTTCCTGACATGTCTGGAACATGTCTAACCCTAATGTACATAACTTCATATATATGTTACAAGAAGACAGATATTCAAAAAATAATTTAAAAAATGTAAGGCTTAGCATATCTCACACAGACAAACTTACAAACACGTAGGGTTATGACAAAAAACTTTCATAATCATCCCAAAACCTGCTTACTTGGGTGAAAAATTCAGTCCAAAAAGAGTTAAGAAAAAAACTGTCATACATTTTCACACAGTGCATGGTGTTGCATATACATTAAATCACAGAACCCGGAGTGAGAGCATTCCACTGCCATGACTGAAAACAACTGGGATTTTCAGTCAAGTGTGAACATGGAGTCAGGATAATCATACATGTCTCAGCCTTTTCAACCCTCACACCTGTGGGGTGTGTGGAAGGGTTGCCTGCTTTAGCTATTTTTTAACTACAGTATCAACATTTCTACAGAAATAACACAATTGCTTAGATACGCAAAATGCTTTTTTGATAGTATTAGGTTTTGAGCAACGTGGTCACTTTCAAAGACTTTTAAGCAGTTGGGGAATGTCATTATTCGATTGGCTATCCACAATTAAGCCTTTGGAAACTCTATAATGACACAACTGGTTCACTTTATTATATCCACAACCTTTACACTGGTAAAGCAGAAAAATGCTATAGGGCATAAACCTTTTTTACTTCCATTTCAAATTCTGTTTAACTGTTTCTGCTTGACTTGAAAAACACATTGAAAATAGAAACCTTTGACAATCTCACATACATTTGGCCAATATGCTATTATTACAGCTTCAACTGAGAAAGCTCTTGCTTTCGTTAGAACTAGCACCGCAGTAGATTGTAATGAATTTTGCTTTCGCCAACCTAGGGAGGCGGAATAGTGTAGTGACGGGTACTCTCGTCACAGATGACATTATGATTTTTGGATCACGTGTCAATTAACGTGTGGTTATGAGTACATCACATAAGAAAGATTGGTGGGATCTCTAACTTGTAGAACCTCTTACCGTTTTATCAACACAAAGAAGACACAAGTGTAATAAAATAAATTATTAACAAAAGATAGACAAGAGTAATCAACAACTACTAAATGAATACCATGAATGAAAAAGAAATAAAGTGCATAAGATGCATAAAATGCAAGTGTTTATGTTGGGTGTTGCTATGTCAGAGCTATGTTATCTGGAAAGATAAACTGTTGCTACTCTGACACAAATAAGTTGAAGAACCTTATTATACATCAACAAATACGTGTGATTTGTCCAAACACAATAGTCCAAACACAAAGTTAGAAAAGTGTCACTGAAGTTTAGCGGTGCATTTCTCACTTTCCGAACCTTAACCGAAATACATTAGGCAATGTTACGAACACATTAAGTCTAAACATGATGGGAAAAGATTGAACTGTTTTGACTGCATTCATTTGTCTATTAACAGCCGAGTTTGTGTAAGATATTGCACTACATGTCACCGTCACCAAGAACACTCATTTCTCTGAATAAGTATAAGATGTGTGTTTTGTAGTGTTTTGTATTCCTCCAGGTCTCAGCCATCTTGAAAAATAAAGACCGAAGGGCTATTGTAATGCCACGCCAGCAGAGGGAGCCCTTACCCATTTACTGCCTGTTACCGCTGCCTCTGCTGCTTCTTTGGTGACTTCCTGTTTGGCAGCCATATAAAGAGGGCCATGCCAAACAGGAGGTTGCGAAGTATTGTTTTGCCTGTGCGGACTCTACCAAGTGTTTTCCCTGTTTCATTGCCTTGTTATTTCCACGGTCATTGTTTTGTTTCATAGTCATAGTTTTGCCTTGTTTTCATTGCCATAGTTTTGTCTAGTTTCATTGCCTTGTTCATTTGTTACTTTGGACTGCTCACTGGTATTCTGACCTTTTGCACCTGTCATGGCTGCCCTCCCAGAGCCAATCCACAAGATGGCCGCCCTCCCAGAGCCAGTCCACAAGATGGCCACTATCCCCAAGACGGCTCACAAGATGGCCGCCATCCCCAAGCCAGCTCAAAAGATGACCACCATCCCCAATCCAGTTCACAAGATGGCCGCCATCCCAGAGCCAGTTCACAAGATGGTGCCATCGCCAAAACAGTTCACAAGTTGGCCGCCCCATCTGAGTCCCCGGCCAAGATGGCCGCCACGCCTAAGCCTCATCATGCCAGGGTCATCTCATCTGAATCTCATCTCACCATGTCTGCCACACTCAAAGCAAATCAAGTGATGGCTGATCCTCTGATGTCAAGTCAAGTCAGGGCTGCACTTTCAGTACCAAGTCAAGTTACAGCTGTGTTTCCTGAGTCAAGCCACGTTACAGCTGTTGTTCCTGTGTCAAGTCAAGTTACAGCTGGGTTGTGTATGTTAAGCCAAGCCACAGCTGATCTTCATGAGCCAAGTCAAGTTACTGCTGTTGTTTCCGAGTCAAGTCAAGCCACAGTTGGTCTTCCTGAGCCAAGTCAAGTCACAGCTGACCTTCATGAGCCAAATCAAGTCACAGCTGGTCTTCACGAGTCAAGTCAAGTCATTGCTGATTTTTCTGAGTCAAGCCAAGTCACGGCAGACCTCCCTGAGTCAAGTCACAGCAGACCTCCCTGAGTCAAGTCAAGTTACGGCAGACCTCCCTGAGTCAAGTCAAGTCACGGCAGACCTCCCTGAGTCAAGTCAAGTTACGGCAGACCTCCCTGAGTCAAGTCACGGCAGACCTCCCTAAGTCAAGTCACGACAGACCTCCCTGAGTCAAGTCAAGTCATAGCTGCGCTCCTAACAGAGCCTCTTCACGACATGGCTGCTCTGGTATGGCTGTCATACCAGAACCTGGGCAGGTCCCATCTGATCTTCCAAAGCCACGCCACGTCTCAACTGACCTCCTAGAGCCTCGTCACGTCTCAGCTGATTGTCTAGAGCCTAGTCACGTATCAGCTGACATCCCAGAGCCTCGTCATGTCTTAGCCGCCCTTCCAAAGCCTCACCAGGTCTCGTCTCATCTCCCAAGCCACGCAGAGCCCACGCTTCCAAGCCACGCAGATCCCACGCTCCCAAGCCACGCAGACCCCACGCTCCCACGCCACATGCCCACAACCTCCACACCCTCAAGACCGGCAGGCATCCCACTATCTACTGTGCTGCCTGTCATGATGATCGCCATTTTGAGCATGTGGGCTACACACTGCACTCTTGAGTCTTCCTCTGTCCATGAGTCTGCTCCAGAGGCCCCATCTGACCACAAGTCTGCTCCAGAGATCTCCTCTGTCCAAAAAATTTGCGCCAATGCCTCCAGAGGTGTCAGCTAATGCTGTAGAACCTCCCAAGGAGGCGGCGTCCATCCATGAACTCACTGCCACGTCTGACCACGAGTCTGCTCCAGAGATCTCGTCTGACCATGAATCTGCGCCAGAGATCTCGTCTGACCATGAGTCTGCGCCAATGCCCCTGGAGGTGGCAGCTCCGGCTGCAGAACCTCCTAAGGGGGCGGCGTCCTCCCATGAACTCTCTGCCCGTCATGTCACGGCCAAGGAGGCCAATCATAAACTCTCTGCTCTGCTATGGATGTCATCTGTTCCACTGTGGGTATCTTTGCTCCTGTCTGCCTGCCCCGCCATGGCTCCCTGCTCTGCCTGCTCTGTCTGCCCCGCCATGGCTCCCTGCTCTGCCTGCCCTGCCATGGCTTCCTGCTCTGCCTGCTCAGCTATGGCTCCCTGCTCTACCTGCCCCGCCATGGCTCCAGGCTCCTCAGACTCTACTATGGTGGACTTCTGCTCCAGTGTTTTACTGTCTGCCAGTGCTCCAAGGCCCAGGTCCTCCAGTGTTCTACTGTCTGCCACTGTTCCATGGCCCAGGTCCTCCAGTACCACAGTTCCACGGCCCAGGTCCTCCAAGGTTCCACTGTCTGCCACAGCTCTACGGCCCAGGTCCTCCAGGGTTCCACTGTCTGCCACTGCTCCACGGCCCAGGTCCTCCAAGGTTCCACTGTCCGCCACAGCTCCACGGCCCAGGTTCTCCAGGGTTCCACTGTCTGCCACTGCTACTGGTATTCTGACCTTTTGCATGTTTTATTGGATTACGCTTTTGTCTTGCCTTGGATGTTACTGTTTGTTGGAGATTGACCTTGCCTGTCTTGACTATGATCTGTACAATAAAGCTTGCACTTGAATCTATTCACGCTTCCTATGAGTCCTGTTACAGCTATGAACACTGCCCTTCAGGGCCATTTTAATTCAGGCCAGTTCTAATCTAAATTTTTAATCAGTTTCGTGTCAAATGTAAATAGTTGTAAACAAGCATCCTGATCATTTATGTTTTGAAGTTGTCACATTATTACTTATTATTTGTTTATTTATTTATTTTTAAATCAGTGCAAATTGTTTGCTTTGTTTACAGAAAGATACGTTAAACGTTATTCACAACGATCCGATTGGACCGCTTCGAAACAGTGAATCATTTTGCAACGCAGTGATTTAACTGATTGGGAGTTTAAAAAAAGCTCAGCTGATACTGTGTTCTTTGCTCGCTTTTTCTATAAAATTTATTTGATGCTTGAATAAAGGTGAAAATTAAATCATTACAATTAATAGGCCAACCATACTATGTTTTTATGAAACTGTGATCACATTAAATACAGTTTCCGACGTATTAAAACCATTTCATGAAATGATACCCATTATCTGGTACTTGCCTCAAAAGATGGGAAATGTAACTGTTTCTGTCTCTCATCTTCTCAATGAAACATTTTAAAATGTGCTGGAATTGTAACCAGAGAAATTCTCCTAGAACAAATGGTTCACATTTATTCTTCAAACCTCTGGAAATATATCAGTACACTTTTTAGGGTGGGGTCTGGCAGACAAGGAAGGAGAATAAATGTTAAGACAGGGTAACATGCAGGTCTTTGGCTCTGAAGTTTAAAATGAAACTTTTTTTTAGACTTTGATCCAGATAAGAAGCCCGTGTCCAATTGATCTGATCCTCTTGAACTTTGACCCTTGCAGCGGGGAGACAGAGAGGCCATAGTATTATCAAAGTCCTGCCTTTTTTTTTTTTTTAAGAAGAACATTTTTAAAGACTTAAAAATACTCCACATGTGTAAGTAATTAAGTACTGTGAAGGAGTCCTCCAAAGGGAGACAAATCCAACTAGATTTTCAGATTCTTCCCACACACAGCACATGCGTGCAAACATACTTCCTTTCTATTCTTCCATTAAAGCATGAGATTGTGGCACTTTAAATACTTCATCAATATTTTAGGTCTTGACTGGTCCTCAGTTTTTAGTTTTCTAACACAAGCACACAAGCTTTCTATGGGTATTTTCACATATAGTTTTTTTTTAAAGAACCAAACCCAGTTCACTTAAAGTGAACCAGCCAAAAGTGATCTCTGTTCAAACCTGTTCACAGTATAGTGGACTCAAAAGAGAACCTGTTTCTTATTTTTGGTCCTCTTCAGCACCAACACATTCTCACTCCCAACTCATCACATATTGACACATGGTCTGGACCCCTTTGGCGTCGCTTTTAGACGTTCATGCGCAGGGTCCTCCATTGTTTTCATTTGTTTGTCTTAATTTATTGGTTTGCATGCATTTGTAAAATATCTAAATAATTTTAATAATACATTTATAATTTAATTGGAACAACTAAACCCACCCCTACCCTAAACCTAGCCAGTTCTGAACAGAGGCAAATAGAAGTACAGTCAGAGGTATTTATTGCAAAAACTGTCCATAAACAAGCAGTATAAAAGCATTACAAACAAGTCCTGTTGCATTCCCTGTCTTCAGAAGCTATGTGATATCTTCATGCAGCTAAAAGAATAAAAGACAAGGTTTTAATCGCTGAAAATGATCCCACTCACACATCTTGTTAAAAAAAAACTCTGTATCTGCCTATTATATCTTGTGTTTTATTGACAAATGGTTGGTTTAGGGGCAGCGGTTGGGTTACGTGCTCATAAATGTGTAAATGTAATGTAAATAAAACTGTTTAATAAATCTGACTGTTTGCATTGAAAAATCACACCCCAACATATATGCAATAATGGCAATATTATTACCCAATATGTAATTTAATCATGGCGATAAAATTCCCAGTGCCTTTCACGTCAGCATATTGGGGTTTCTTATTTAAAGCAATGGGGGACCCTGAACGTCAAAAAATGACACTAAAGGGGTACTTAAAGTGTCAAAAAGCGACGCCAAAGGGGTCTTGACCAAGCGTCAATATGTGACGAGTTGGGAGTGAGACCGTGTTGTCAGCACTGAAGTGACCTCAGACCTTCCTTGTTCACACCACAACTTCATCTTCCAAATTTTACACTTCTGCACAGAAAGCTGTGTCTGAGTTCTTATGAAGCATAAAGCGACAAGGATGAGGGTGAGGAAGAGCTGGCAATCCCTGATCATGTCACCGGGCAAGACATTCCCAGAGCTTTAAGAATGCATTTCAGTCAAATTGAAAATTGAAAGCGAACATTATGTATAAAGTTAATTTGACTTCCTTTTTTTCTCTCTCAGATAAGATTCACAATAAACTGTAGTTCAGTTTGAGTAAAAGATAAATAGATAAATGAAAATATACAAATAGAAGAAAATGGCAAAAATAAAGTGAAGCACATGCAAAGTATTACTACTAAAGCATTACAAAGCATACTACACTTTTACTATAGTAAAACCATGGTCAATTTTCATAAGAGATTTGTATTTGTGTATACTTTCTTTCTTTTCTCTTTATTTTGTTTGTATAATTGTACTGCCATAATTGTTGGATTTTTTTTTTTTTTTTATACTGTTTAAGAAAAAGAATCGGATAAAAAAGATTCACGAAACCACTCTGAAATCCTCATCTGAAACAAATGATTTACCATATGCGCGCCAAAGTCCCAAACTGCATCAAATGATTCGTGATCTACGGTCTGAAGTCCCGATCTGAATGATTCACAAATCATTTGACTTAGATCGGGACTTTGTGTATTGCAAATCATTTGATTTTGAACAGGACTTCAAATTGTGCATCATTCAATTTGCGAAATGATTCACAAACTTGTTTCGATCTAAATCAAATGATTAGTGATGTGCAAAGTCCCAATCTGAATCAAATGATTCCTTTCAAGTTTAAAGGTAGATTTTTGCTACAATGTGAAAGCTGTAAAATCCAGATGGTTAATTGTGGCTGTAAACTATTCTTTATGGTCAGAACATGACAAACGCTTAGTTTTTTTTTTTTTTTTTTTTTTTTTAATTCTTTACATTAATACATATCTTAAACAGAAAAATAAATAAATAAATAAAAATGAAATAATAATAAAAATAATAATAATAATAATAATAATTTCTTAGTTCTGCATGTCTTAATGAGTAATATTGTTTCAAATCAAGAAAATGGTTTGTGTTGCCTGATGATATTTATAATATGTATTTTTTTTTTTTTGTCTCTTAGAAATACACATTTGATAGTAGCTTGAGTTAGGATGCAGATGTAGATTTATGTTCATTATTATAATCAGTAATATCTGTAAAAATTGTAGCAACCTCATTTTTATTTGGTGAAAAATAATTATTCTGAGTTTTTTTTTTTTTTATTTTATTTATTTATTTTCTTTAATTATTGAATTAACCATTGCTCTTCCATAGTATCATACATTTAAATCATAATAATAACAGTTAAAACTGCAAATATAGCACCTCAGTATCATGGTAAAAATGTAATATGGTTTCTAGATATTTGTATGAAAAACAGTAGTCTAAATATATTTAGTAAATGCATAAATACTATAGTGTATATACAAAATTACTGCAATTATATTCCATTACTCCTTTAATACATTTAATACATGTCTAAATTAATAATATTATACAATTCAACACAAATATACCCATATTTCTGATACAGTACCACTGTGCAGTTAGTGCTACTACAGTAAAGCTATGGTAAACGATGGCGATTTGTAGATTTAAAAGTTTTATGATTGTATCGCTGTGCACAGTGTTTCTCCTGTTTGTCAGCGCTGTTTCACCTTGCTTTAAACTGAGTCATTTGTGTTCTTCACTGAATTCAAACACTTCACACTAGGGTTGTCACGATACCATAAAAATGACTAACGATACTATACCAGCTGAAGTATCATGATACCAAGTAGTATTCTGTTAATTTAAAATTCAGTTCTACAAAATGAATCAAAATTTCATAAATAAAAAAGATGTAAATGAAAACAGGAAGGATTTTTCTCTGAATACTTCATTAATGTGAATCAATGACTGGCTATTGTTATCCATGAAATCATGTAAACCAAAATCTTAGCACTGCAAGGAAGTATCACGTAGGCGAGACCAGAAATGAATGATCGAAATATGTCCCCGTGTAGCGTAGCGGAAAACTCAAACGCGGATACACACGAGTGAGTAGGTAAACCACGCAACTTGATCTGAGAACGCTCCAACACGGAGTAGGGATTTCCACCAAGAAATCCGTGTTCTCACACGCACACAGACAGGTAGATAAACGCTCCGAAGAGCAGAGAGATTACTCACGTGAGTAGAAGATGAGTCGGGACCTGAAGTTGAGCCTCGCATCGAAACTCAATGTCTGGTGCTGGACAGACACCTACTTCCTGCATAAATACTTGCGTGAGGTTACTTCCGGGTCCTCGTGACCTCTGGAGTACTTCTTGGCGCAAGGTGTCGGGTACGAAGAGACGTCCAGTAGGGGTATCCGAAGGAGGGGGATTTTGGCTGTGGCTCTAGCGGACTCTCTCTTCTAACCCCCACCGGAGGGGAGCCAAGATGACGTGGGAAGGCAGGACAGGCGCGGCCTCCGAGGTGGTGGAGTCTCGCTGGTGTTGACGGGAGATGGCGTCCGCTTTGCTATTCTTCGAACCGGGCCGGTACGATAGCTGGAAGTTAAAATGTTTGAAGAACAGGGCCCACCGCGCCTGCCTGGGGTTAAGCTGTTTGGTCTGGCGGATGACGGTGAGGTTCTGGTGGTCGGTCAGACGGACTGTTGCACAGACCAAACGGCATAACGAGGGTCTCGTAGTGACCGGTGGGGGTTATGAAGGCCGTCTTCCACTCATCGCCCTCCCTGATGCGGACCAAGTTGTAGGCGCTCCGTAAGTCCAGCTTCGTGAAGAAGCGGGCCCCAGAGAGGGAGTCCAGGGCGGTGTTGGTAAGAGGGAGTGGATGACGGTTCTTGATGGTGATTTGATTTAGCCCACGATAATCCACACAGGGACGAAGACCCCCGTCCTTCTTCTTGACGAAGAAAAACCCCGCGGCCGCCGGTGAGCTGGAAGGGCGAATAGTGCCGGCCCGGAGCCCTTCCACTACGTATTCCTCCATCGCTTGATGTTCGGTGGCAGGCGGGTACAGGCGGCCGTGAGGGGGCACCGCGCCCTGCACGAGGTCAATGGCGAGGTCGTAGGGACGATGAGGTGGAAGCTGAGCAGTGCTGCGTTTGCTGAAGACCTCGGCCAGGTCGCATTACGGGACAGGGACCTCCTCCAGGTTGATATCGGAGGCCTCGGACTCCCCTGAACACGTCCCAACCTGAGCCCGGAGACAGAGCTCCTGACGGGTCGCCCCCCAGTGGACGATTTTATTGTTGGTCCAGGAGATGAAGGGGTCGTGGGTGATGAGCCAGGGATGTCCCAGGATGACGGGTGGTGAGGTGATCTTGGTGATATACAGTTGAATTTTTTCAGTGTGATTGCCGATGATGAGATGGATTTCTTTGGTGCGACGGATGACAGGGCTGAAGTTGAGGGGGCGACCGTCGATGGCTGTGATGGTTAACGGTTGGGATAACACCTCAGTCTCAATCCCCAACTGGGCGGCATAATCCTGATCGATAAAGTTCCCAGCCGCACCTGAGTCAACAAATGCGGTGGTCACGATCCGTTGGTGGCCCACGAGGATTGATACCTGAAGGAGCATCCGGGATTCAGCGGGACAGGATTTTTTCGTCACCGGACCAGGTAAAGACCTCCCCCTCTCTACCTGGTCTGGCCGTTTCCCGGACGAAGAGGGCAGATCGCTCGATGGTGTTCTGGGGAGGCGCAATAGGCACATAAACCTTTGCGGTAGCGTCTAGCCCTCTCTGCTGCCGACAGGGAGGTGCGGCCTATTTGCATGGGCTCCCCGGCTCCGGTTGAGTGGGCCTCTGAGGCGATAGGTGGAGGAGGAGAGGGCGCAGCGACAGCGTAGGTGACGGATGAATCCAGGGTCCTTGTGCGGGGGATGGTGCCTGTGGAGGAACGAGAGACAGGAGATTACTCACGTGAGTAGAAGATGAGTCGGGACCTGAAGTTGAGCCTCGCATCAAAACTCAATGTCTGTTGCTGGACAGACACCTACTTCCTGCTTAAATACCTGCGTGAGGTTACTTCCGGGTCCTCGTGACCTCACGTGACTCGGTGCGTGTGACAGGAAGCTGCATGAAGTGACATTTAGATGTGGTATTTATACATTTAGACTATATTTATAATTGCATAAACAATGTTATGAGATTAATGTTTTAAATACAAAACTCTGAATATAGAAATATGTTGGAAAGAATGTAATATGATGGGAAACTTAAAACCGCCAGCAGGTGGCAGCAAGTGTTCATGACTGAATCACTGAGTCATTCAAACGATTCATTCAAAACAGCTGAATCCTTCAGAAGTGAATCAAATGACTGTTTTTATGAACGGCTTAGTGTATCAGTGATTCGCCCAAGCCAACGTGGATTCGTATTTGAACACAGAAACAAAACAAAAACAGCACTCTTAAAGGGGTCATCGAATGCCCATTTTCCACAAGTTGATATGATTCTTTAGGGTCTTAATGAAAAGTCTCTAATATACTTTGATTAAAAATTCTCAATGGTTTTGTAAAACAACACCCTTTTTATCTTGCTAAAATCAGCTCTGCAAAAATCATCTCGTCCTTTAAATGCAAATGAGCTCTGCTCACCCCGCCCCTCTCGTCTCTCTGTGGAAAGACGGTCTTGTTTACATTAGCTGCATTTAGCCGCGTTTAGCTGCTAAACTTCCTAACTACCACGTTATAAGGAAAGGCGATCGCAAAGATTCATAAAAACACCCTTATACTCACTTCTGCTGTAAGTAAAGCTGGATCATGAATGATTCGCACAAACATAGACGGATATATGTAGATCGGGAGGCACATTCCCTTCACAAACAAACGTAATCTACTGCATCTTCAGCTGCTCAGATGTCGGGAGTAAATGACGACCACTATGTTCATTATTACATCCAGCAACACAACACCTCAGTCGCTCAATCAGAGATACTCTTGTCTAACTTACATCCCTGCTCCAGCATCAAAACATGGAAAGTTACTGGACTGTTACAGCTGGTCTAAGGTAAGAGCTCATGTCAATCAACTATGGTGGGAGCGGCCTCTGTCAGTGTGACGGCACACCGACAGGCATCTGAGAACGGCTCGATTTGAAAAAGGGGATATTATTTTTACAGATTAATTAAAAACCACTGCATGGATTTTTATCATTATAGGGTAGATTTGTACATACACTGACAACACACATTAATGTTCAAACAACATGAAAAAGTGAACTTAGCATCCGATGACCCCTTTAACTTTTTCTTGTGTCATATTGCTGAACTGTCAGGAGCATTTTTGCTCGCATATCTTGAAATGTCCAAGTTAGCAGCTTGTATATTAAAACGTATTCATTTAAAATGTTCATATTTATATTTATATATATATATATATATATATATATAAATATGAACTTCTGAGTGGTGTGCTTTAAATGACTAGCGCTCTTTCGTTCCGCCTTTG
This sequence comes from Labeo rohita, assembly GCF_022985175.1. Lineage (NCBI taxonomy): Eukaryota > Metazoa > Chordata > Actinopteri > Cypriniformes > Cyprinidae > Labeo > Labeo rohita. The sequence goes on along the minus strand of NW_026129650.1, from coordinate 25,357 downwards.
CCGCATAACCATTATATAGAACTCTCGTTATCGTTTATAGAAGAAATCTATATCATGCGATAATTATCATTGTCAATTTATTGCCCAGCCCTAAGTGCATTAGTCTGCTATCAATGGCTCAAGCATCATTACTAGGCCTAAAATGCTGTTTGGAATTAGCAACAGAGGCGTTAGATGAGATGCGTATGTAACCGGTGTCATGTCATGGGACGTCGACTCTGCATTGTGTATGAGGAACAGATGGACACTGAAACTTAAATGGCTGATCACGGATGACTCTTTTATTTCCCTGGACAAACGAAGAACTGATGTTAATAAATATGCATTTTGTGGTCTCTTCATAACTTCATAATCTTTCGCTCCGTGAGCCGTGAGACATCCTCATCTCAGCTTAGTTTAGCATAAACTGAGAGAGGAGAGTGTGCTTATTACCAGTGGTACATAAACTCCAAAACTATGCATATCAGTGTAATTAAATTAAAGAAAACACAGTAAAATCACTTTAAATTGAATACATTCAAATTAAAAGAAGAAGAGTTTTCTTTTTAATACATTAAGGAAAAAAAAGGATTTTGAGTGAAAATTATTATGCCGATTTACACTCATTACACGTAAGAAATTAATCCTACCCACAACAGCATTTTAAGGACAAAAAATGGACAGATGCCTTGAAATATATCATCTGATCGATATCTTGAGGTGTGGTAACCATTGTATACCCGGAATAATTGACTTTAGTCTGTTGAGTTCTTAGAAAATAATGCACACCTGTTGTGGCCACATCACCGCCTCAGGTGTGTATTATTTTCAAAGAATTCATCAGCCCGTCATCAATTATTCCTTACTTAATGCACAGCTAGCCGTAGATTACATAAATGACAACAAAATTGTTATGTATTGTTAGTTAACCGTTTTTATTTATTTATTTGAAAAAGAGACAGAAAACACCTATGATTTTATTATTATTATTATTATTAATAAATGTATTATTATTTTGCCACTTAATGTGTGGTTGTAATCATATGACAGTCTCCTTTTTTCCTAGGTCCACCAGGTAAGGAATTTCAGTTATTTTCAGTTATACAACAAGAACACTCCCCAAAGGGGCTGTTCAGCAACTTAGAATTGATGTAAATTGAAGGAAGTTTGTCCTGAAAGACTTGTGAGATTTCAGATTACTAGTATTTAACTGTTTGGCAAGATTTATATCTTACAGCTGTGGAGAAGCTGAAAATAAGACGTGAAGTTGCACACTGCTTCCATAGTGACACATCTGCAATCAATGTTTGTGTACTTTGTCATTGTCACATTTATGTCTCTTTATGTCTTTTAGTTTCTCCCATTGTCTCCCCCCGTCGATCTGTCTGTTTTGGTTTAACCCAAATTACCTTCATCCCCTACACCTGTGTTTGTAATTAGTCTCTCCCTTTATAAGTCTGCTTGTGTTTTGAGTTTGCTGTCGGTCCTTAATGTTATTTCTAAGTGTGTGGATGTACCGTTGTGTTCCTGCCTGTTCCTGCCTGTTCCTGCCTGTTCCTGCCTGTTCCTGCCTGTTCCTGCCTGTTCCTGCCTGTTCCTGCCTGTTCCTGCCTGTTCCTGCCTGTTCCTGCCTGTTCGTATGAAGGGTTATATTAAATTATTGTTTGTTTGTATCGTATCTCGTTTCTCGTCTCGTTCGTCCAACACGACACGTAACAGAAGGACCGACCAAAACAGTTTTTCCCCGGCATTTCCCTGCTTTATTTTTCAGTTTTTTTTCTCAGTGTTTATTTTTCGTTATTTTGTTATGGATAACCCTGCCATCCTCCTCCTTCTCCTGGAGCAGGGGATTCGCTCTCTCGTGGACCACACTAGAGACTTCGTCCACCTCGTACCACTCACGCACTACCCGGACAGCAGCCTTTGCACATTCTACCGTGCAGGACTGAACATCGCCACCAAAGCGCAGCTGTCCGGGGAGAATAACTCCGGGGATTTAATAGACTTCTTAACAGAAATATCTACCTGTCACGTTATGCCTGCCTGTATGGAATCCCCACCCACCCTCCCTCTTCTGCCTATGTCAACATCTGTCTGCTCACCGCTGTCCCCTGACAGCCCCTCTGCTCACCCTCAGTCTTCCACCTGTGCAGTGGTGTTTTTTTTTCTTGTATGTTGTACGGCGCGAGACGCGCCTATTCGGAGGGGGGCGTAATGTCACATTTATGTCTCTTTATGTCTTTTGGTTTCTCCCATTGTCTCCCCCCGTCGATCTGTCTGTTTTGGTTTAACCCAAATTACCTTCATCCCCTACTCCTGTGTTTGTAATTAGTCTCTCCCTTTAAATCTGCTTGTGTTTTGAGTTTGCTGTCGGTCCTTAACGTTATTTCTAAGTGTGTGGATGTACCGTTGTGTTCCTGCTTGTTCCTGCCTGTTCGTATGAAGAGTTATATTAAATTATTGTTTGTTTGTATCGTATCTCGTTTCTCGTCTCGTTCGCCCAGCACCTACACGTAACAGTCATAGATGAAGCAAACTGTGTGCAATATTTGTCAAATATGCAGACATTTCAAATGTTTTCGTGTAGCAAACAGCACTTTTTTGTAGCACTTTTCATTCAATACCTTACTTTATGTACTATTAAAAACAAACAAAAAAAACAACAACAACTGCATGCACCTTTATATGAAAGAATAAAGTTCAGGACTATAAATGAACTTTAGGAGTGCTTTAGTTCAGCATCATGAACATGTAATGAACTTTAGGAGAGCTATGGATTGACTATCCCCTCTCTCATTTCACGTGTCATAGACATTCACATAATTTTGATCATGTTTATCAATGTCCTTCATTCTAAGAAGAGTTACACTTCTCAGAGATGTCTTGCAGGAGTACATCCATCTCTAGCCAAACACACCAGTCTTGAAACATAAAGAGATTTCACAATGAACAGATTAGAGTTAGATAATATATTTGGACAGGGATTAAATTCTCATGTTCATTAACAGTGTTGGGCAAGCTACTTGGAAAATGTAGTGAGCTAAGCTAACAGTTACTCTTCATTAAATGAAGCTTAACTACACTAAAGCTACAGCCTTGGGTAATGTAGCAAGCTAAGCTACAGCAACATGGCAAAAGTAGTTTACTACATCTAAGCTATTTTTTACATTTTCATTTTTCTATTGAACCAACATCATACCAAGTCAATGCTCTCTCAGTGATCAATTAAATTGTCAGTCATACAGGCATAAAAGTCCAGTTTAATTGTTTATTCAACCACTCTTCCAAACCAATTTGGCAACAAAAATCAGTATAATGTACAGGGCTGGGTTTATCTCATATTTTGGGGGGTTAGGGGGGGTTGAATTCTTTCTTGAAAAACATTTTTTTAAAACAATGGCACCTGTTTCAGAATGTTGAATGAATAAAACAGGGAAAACACGAAATTTTTAAATAAAATAATTTATACATATAATTGAATAACATAGTCTATATATGAATGGGTGTTTGTCAACTGATTGCATGCCATCAGAGTTTACAGTGTTGACAGCTTCGTAAAAAATAGCCTAATGGAAGTGCTGTAGTTTTGCTGTATGTAGCTACTGAAATATGACAGACCGCACAAAAACAGCACTTTAATTTACTGCCATTTTTAAAGATAGTAATTGATTTCATGAATACAAGACTGTGAATAAAAACAAGTGCCAAATGTAAGCCAGATTTGGCCCAGACCCTGTTACTATCTGGGAAGCAAAGCTAAATTCTATTGTAAATTTGTTAACTGACAGTAAGAATATTTAACCGAATCAAGCGGCTATTTTCGTTTGCAGAAGTTTTTTTTTAAAAAACATGCTAACATCCCAGCCAACATTTGTATGTGGGGCCCATATGGGTATGAACTGGGCTGAAAAATGGGCCCCATATAGGATTGTCCGTGGGTTCCATAATGGCCCCATGTTAACTGCCCACGTGGATTTCATATAGGATTGAAGTTGTCACAAAGTGGGACCCAACTGGGCAACATGCACAAGACCCATCTTGGTCCCAGCTTTAACCCAGCTAACATTTGATTGTGGGGCCCATGTGGGTTTGACATGGGCTGAAAAATGGGCTCTATATGGGATTGTCCGTGGGTTCCATAATGGCCCCATGCCAATTGCCCACATGGGTTTCATGTGGGATTACACTTGCCAACAGGTGGGCCCCAACTGGGCAACATGCGAAAGACCCATCTTGGCCCCATCTTTACTACATGGGCTGAAATATGGGTTTTAAGTGGGTTTGTCCATGGGTTCCATGTTGGCCCCATGCAACTTATCCAATGTGGGTTTTATGTAGGATTTCACTGGGCTTTAGGTGGGGCCCATCTAGGGAACATATGCAAAACCCATCTGGGTTCCATCTAAATATGGGTTTTACATGGGTTTGTCCACGGGTTCCATGTTGGCCCCATGCAATTTACCAATGTGGGTTTTATTTAGGATTTCACTGGGTTTAAGGTGGGGCCCAACTATGAAACATACACAAAACCCACCTAGGTCCTATCTTCAAACTCTATGTGGGAACTACATGGGATAAAGTATGGCTTGCAAGTGGGATTAAAAAAAAAGTTTTAAAGTTTTAAAGCATTAGCATTCAGCATTACACAGTGAGATTGAAATCTTTTCAAATTTCAATTTTATTGAAACTACCCATCATATGCTATATTCTGATACCTAACTGTTCAAATCATTTAATTGTTAAAGTTAACAAACATTTTGAACTTGTATTTGAACCAGTGTTTACTGAAAGCTTTGAACATTTGCACATAGAAAACAGAGACAGTAAGAAACAGCAGCAGCAACTATACATTTTTCAGTACTGCTTACACTGCAGACAGACATTTGTGCATTCTAGACACCCTCAGTCCTCCTCTGTCTCTTGTCCCAGTAAACCATTTTGAGAGTTCCCTCTCAGATTTTTGCTGGTTGATCTTTGACATCAGTGCAGTCTTCTTAACAGCCTCTGCAAAACAAATATATACACAAACATATTTAAAAATAGGACATTTTTAAATTTTTCAGGAAGATGAGGTATGAAGATGCTGCCCTCCACTACAGTAAGGAAAACAACAGAGTAAAAGCAAAGGTGCTTGTTTACAGGCTATTCCAATAACCTTTCTACAATGTGTTTAGTAAACGTGAAATATTATGTTACTTACACATGTTAAAATACTACAAAATAATAACTTTTACTTGGAGCAACTCAAGGGCGAGTAAATGACGACAGATTTTTTTGTTTTTGTCAACTATTCCTTTAAGAGTCTCAGTTTTAATAACTTAAATTAGAGCTGCATGATTCTGGATATATAGAGAATCCCATTTTTGTTTAGATTCAAACAGATATCAAGATTCTGAACATCGAACTAAAAATAAAGTGTAATTTACTAGAAGTTCTGTACTAGAAATACTATGACTGGAGTCTATTTAAAATGTTTAATCTTGAATGATTTTTTTTTATTATTGTATGAATTAATGATTAAATGACTCATGAATATATGTTGTTTCATTACTGGATGAATCTGTGTTTTTTAATGAATCTCTTGAATGATTCAATGACAAATACATGTGTTTAACAGTCACTTGTCAGCACCTACTGGTGTAACGTCACTGATATAATCTTTATCTGAATTGTCAACTTTGTTTCAAATGATTTGCTCTATTTTGATAGCTACTGTAGACATCAGTGATTATATCCAAACTAAACTTTTATCCCAGTACTTCTTCGATCATTTAAATAATTCTAACAGAAAAAACGATAAGTTCTGTTGAAAAAGTGTGACACTGTTTTATTCCTACACATAACTGCCCTCTCTTTCTGGATCAGTAGGAACACTGACATGAAGCACTGTATTGCAAAAAAAGCTCCATGTAAACAACTCAATCGAAATAAAAATGCTCAAACCGATTACGATTTCAATTACTTTAGAAAGGTAGGACAAACCTTTTCTAATCCATTACAAAGGACATGTAAACACTTGATCAAATTGATAACTGAACTAGAAAAGTTTTGCGCATGTGTAATGAAGTAGAAATGACATATGATGCACAAAATGAGCTGATGTTGTTGTAATATTATATTAAAGAACATAATAAATGACTGCAATGTCAATCAAAAATTCTCTTTCTACTTATCAACTGTGAAGTGGTGTAAGACAACATTGTCCAAGTGACCATTTCAGACTCTGATTTGCAGACACCTTGTTTTAAGCATGAGAAAGGGTGTTTTTATTGCTTGGTTAGTATAAGCAGCACAACACAAAGCTTTGTGGCTCGTAATCAGGAATCGAAAAAGATAAGATGTTAAGTTTGCTTTTTAAAACAAATTGATGGTTACACTAGTCCAGGGGTGCCCAACCCTGTTCCTGGAGATCGACTTTCCTGCAGAGTTTAGTTTCAACCCTAATCAAACACACCTATCTGTAATTATCAAGTGCTCCTTCAGATCCTAATTAGCTCGTTCAGGTGTGTTTGGAGCCAGGGTTGGATCTGAACTTTGCAGGAAATTCGATCTCCAGGACCAGGATTGAGCACCCCTGCACTAGTCAAAGCTTGTGTTCACACCAGCACTGCATGCTGCATCTGTTAAGATAGTTGCCTACGTCTCCTACGATTAAATGGCTAGTGCGGTGGCTGCGACATACGAAAACCTATCAACATCCATTGCCATGACTTATCGTGAGACGAAAAAAAATTACATTTTAGTCTCATAACATTGGTTAATGAAACTGCTGTAATTTCGCAACATTGTTTTATCAACAACATCGCAAAAGTTTTGTGCAAATCCGTGATGGAAATGCACCTAGTGTACTGTCTACACTGGATGTGGCACGGCACGGCACGGCACAGCGTGGCACGACACAATAAATCCCAGCTGGCAAACTGATGCCTCGTTTTATTTATGATGTACTGACAAAGTTTAAAGGGGTCATCGGGTGCCCATTTTCCACAAGTTTATATGATTCTTTAGGGTCTTAATGAGAAGTCTTTAACATACTTTGGTTAAAATTTCTCAGTGGTAGTGTAAAAAAAAAAACCCACCCATTTTACCATCAGCCCTTTTTAGAGTGAGCTATTCTGTTCCATGTTCCTTTAAACGCTAATGAGCTCTGCCACCCCGCCTCTATCTCCTGTGGGTGACGATCAGTAATGTTTACTTTAGCCGCATTTAACCGCAAAACTTGCTAACTAGCACATTATTAAGAAAAGGCGAATTGCAAAGATGCATAAAAAACACCCATATACTCGCTTCTGCTGTAGGTGAAACTAGATTACAAATGATTCGCGTGAACAGACGCATTTATGTAGGCTGCCGGGCACATTTCCTTCAAAAACAAAAGTAATGTTAATCCTCTGCATCTCAGATGTCGGGAGTAAATGATGAGTGCTACTATGTGCATTACTGCATCCAACAATAGAACACCTCAATTGCTCAATCGGAGATAGTCTTGTCTTCCCCTTCACTGGAGTCGAAACAATAATGGTGGTCGGACTGTTCTCAGCGCTCACTCGGCTCAGTTAGGGTGGGTTTAAGATAAGACTGTCATGTCAATCAACTATCGTGGGAGCGGCCTTGGTCGGTGTGACATCACACCGACAAGACGCTGACAATGATCTTATTTGAAAAAAGGCATATTACTTGGATTACATCGGATTTTTCCCATATTAAGATTTAAAAAAATTCCACTGTGTGAATTTATATCATTATAGGGTGGTTGTGTACACACACTGTCAACACACACTTATGTTCAAACTTGTAAAAATGAGTTTTGTATCCGATGATTTTCAATGGTCGCTTGGCCACATCTAGTGTAGACAGACTTTAGCTGTCACGCCATGA
>NW_026129650.1:0-12500 GCF_022985175.1 Labeo rohita | reverse complement strand
ACTTGCCAGTCATGCTTAAATCCTGCTAGCGACCTTGCTAGTCATGCTAAAATCATGCTAGGGACTTGCTAGTAATGCTAAAATCATGCTAGGGACTTGCTATTCATGTTAAAATCATGTTGGCGACTTGCTAATCATGTTAAAATCATGCTAGCGACTTGCTAGTCATGCTTAAATCCTGTTAGCGACTTTGCTAGTCATGTTAAAATCATGCTAGTGACTTGCTAGTCATGCTAAAATCATGCTAGCGACTTGCTAATCATGTTAAAATCATGCTAGAGACTTTGCTAATAATGCTAAAGTCGTGCTAATGATTTGCTAGTCATCCTAAAATCATGCTAGTGACTTGCTAGTCATGCTAAAATCATGCTAGCGACTTGCTTGTCATGTTAAAATCATGCTAATGATTTGCTAGTCATCCTAAAATCATAGCGACTTGCTAGTCATGTTAAAACTTGCTAGTCATGTTAAAATCATGCTAGCGACTTGTTAATCTTGCATGTCATGCTTAAAATCATGCTAATCAGCGACTTGCTAATCATGTTAAAATAATGCTAAAATCATGCTAGCGACTTGCTAATCATGCTAAAATCATGCTAGCAACTTGCTAGTCATGCTAAAATCATGCTAACGACTTGCTAAAATCATGCTTGCGATTTGCTAGTCATGCTAAAATCATGCTAGCAACTTGCTAATCATGCTAAAATCATGCTAGGGACTTGCTAGTAATGCTAAAATCATGCTAGCGACTTGCTATTCATGCTAAAATCATGCTAGTGACTTGCTAGTCATGCTAAAATCATGCTAGTGACTTGTTAAAATCATGCTAGCGACTTGCTAGTCATGCTAGAATCATGTTGTCGACTTGCTAATCATGCTAAAACCATGCTAGCGACTTGCTTTCTATCATGCTAGCAACATGCTTTCTTTCTAATCTAATCTTTCTAACTAATCTTTCTTTCCTTTCTAACAAATCTTTCTTTTTTCTTTCGTTCTAACTAATCTTTCTTTCTTTTTTCTTTCTTTCTTTCTTTCTAACCAGTCTTTCTTCTTTCTTTCTAGCTAATCTTTCTTTTTTTTTCTTTTTCTTTCTTTCTAACTAATCTTTCTTTTCTTTCTTGCTTACTTTTCTTTTTCTAACTAACTTTTCTTTTTTTTTTTTTTTTCTTTTTTCTTTCTTTTTTTCTTTCTTTCTTTTTTTTTTTTCTTTTTACTTTTCTTTCTTACTAATCTTTTTTTTTTTCTTTCTTTCTAACTAATCTTTCTTTTTTATCTTTCTTCTTTCTTTCTAACTAATGTTTCTTTCTTTCTAACTAATCTTTCTTTCTTTCTTTTTCTTTCTAACTAATTTTTCTTTTTTTCTTTATTTATATCTATCTAGCCTATCTATCTTCAAACTTTATCAATCAAACTAAAACTATTTCAAACTGAAAACCTTTAAACTTTCTTTAAACTAAAAGCTTTTAAAACTACTTAAAACTTACTGGCTAGGCTTTCTCAAGCCAACTTAAAGTTTGCTAACAAACTTTTTATCTAGTTTACATTGAAATACGTGCTAATATGGCCAGCGCGCTAATATGCTAATCGCGATTAGCCTCTCCCTTTAATTTCCTCTCACTCACATTAATTAATTGTGGGTACAAATCATAACTTTATGATGGTTTAACTAAAAAATGTTTTGTTACTTGATATCGCCATATGTTTTCGGGATCTCACACATCCAGTCTGCCCGTTCCTCTGTGTTCACATTCCAGCTTCTGTTCTCCGTTGACATTTCGTGAATGACTGTCAGATTAACCAATCCTGATGAAAGCAACAGGTGAAACAACCAATAGAAATTGTTTCAGAGTGGTAATGGAAAATAATTTTTTTTTTTTTGTTTTTTTTTAACAAACGTGTGTGTATTTAGTTTTATTTTTTTTTTTTTGGCTGTATTATTTGATTAATTGGTCCATGACAGTGTATGAATAAAAATGTAATAGTGATTTGTAAAAGTCCACACAGAATCTCACTGCTCTTTTGAGATTAAAACTGTATCTATTATAATTATTGTTACTAATGCTAATAATTAAAATTATACATATACATTTGGATTTTGAAGAGGTGTTTTGATCAAAATATTGTAAAATGCTAATAAATAAAATGTTAATAATCATAATTATTCAAAAGGCAGATATTTCTTGTTAAAGACATGACATTTATTCAACATACAGATCTGTTATTTTTATTATTATTATTTTTATTTATTTATTTTTTAAAGATTTTTTTGTTAAAAACAAATTTGAATGATTTAGCATTATACATTATCAATTTGTGTCAATGTTAAAACAGCAGCTGACATTATTTCAATCATATTTCATCTTTGAAGGTTGGTCATGTGCCGACTAGACTGAAAAGAAAAGTCTGTACTGTTGGTCCAAAAAGAAAACTGAACACAAAACACAATATGCTAACTGAATGAAACAGCACTTTATTCTGAACCCCTGTATCATATGCTGCAAATACGATTTCTGGATATACATTGGATTTTTCCCATCAGAAACATAAATGTCCATTCTGTCTTTCTTCTGTCTGTCTACTGACATATGTTAAGACATTTGCTTTAAACATTACAGTGTTTACAATAACTTTTGTTAACTCTACAATACATAAATCCACTTTACCAGCTAAATTACTTAAACAGAAATGCCATAGAAATATACAGAGCTACCGCACAAATGGAAGTTCAAGGACAATATTTTAAAAATGGTGAATAAGGTCAATACTGTACCCACATAGATCCCAAACCCACTGCCCACTCTCCACCTAGTACCTATATGTGTACTACCTAGGGCCCATGCAGTCAGCCTATATGGGGCTGATTATGTTTGCTCATGTCTTACCCAGAATGCTTATGTCTTACCCAAGAGGGTCCCCTATTTGGACTACTAGACATGGCATTACCTGGGGACACATTCAGCACATGATTTCTAAATTGCCTAAAATAACCAGGTGTTGGTTGTTTTCACTGTGCTGATTGATTATTGTACGACATCAAAGTACCGCAAGAGCTATGCAGAGCAGAGCAGATGCTCCATCCTTTCGAATCATTCTCGCGGTACTTTGTTGTCATGCAATGATCCATTGCCGCAGCACAAGCAACCAACCTGGTTAATTTAAGCAATATAGAAATCCTGTGCAGAATATGTCACCAGAAAGCGGCACGTTTGGTCACCCTACCACATATTAGTGATGGGAAGATCACTACCCCATATGTATTTCCCCATTCACAACCCATACAGTGATTACCCATGTGGGTACTACCTTGAGCCCATGTAGCCAACCTATAAAGGACTGATTGTGTATGCCCATGTCTGACCCATATAGTTTGGCAAGAGGGCCCTACACGTCTTTCACTGTTCAGAACCCATACAAAGATTACTTATGTACCCATGTTTTACCCATATGGTTTGACCAAGAGGGCCCCATATGTGTTTCCCCATTCAGAACCCATATAGAGGTAGCCTTTGTGGGTACTACCTTGGGCCCATGCAGGCAGCCTATACGGGACTGATTGTGTTTGCCCATTTTTTACCCATATGGTTTGACCAAGAGGGCCCCATATGTGTTTCCCCATTCAGAACCCATATAGAGGTAGCCTTTTTGGGTACTACCTTGGGCCCAAGTAGGCAGCCTATATGAGACTAATTGTGTTTGCCCATGTTTTACCCATATGGTTTGACCAAGAGGGCCCCATATGTGTTTCCCCGTTCAGAACCCATATAGAGGTAGCCTTTGTGGGTACTACCTTGGGCCCATGTAGGCAGCCTATATGGGACTGATTGTGTCTGCCCATTTTTTACCCATATGGTTTGACCAAGAGGGCCCCATATGTGTTTCCCCATTCAGAACCCATATAGAGGTAGCCTTTGTGGGTCCTACCTTGGGCCCATGCAGGCAGCCTATATGGGACTGATTGTGTTTGCCCATGTTTTACCCATATGGTTTGACCAAGAGGGCCCCATATGTGTTTCCCCATTCAGAACCCATATAGAGGTAGCCTTTGTGGGTACCGCCTTGGGCCAGTGTAGGTAGCCTATTGGGATTAATTGTGTTTGCCCATGTCTAACCCATTTGTTAAACCCATATGGGCCCCATTTGTGTTGCCCATTTCGAGCCCAAGCACTCATTTTCCATTTGCGACCCAACTAGCTCCCACATAGGGAGCCCATCTGTTTTTGCCCATGTGGGACCTACTTAGCTGACCCAAGTGGGCCCCAGATAAGATGCCTATTTTGGGACCATGCCCACTTGGTACCCATGTAGACCCAGCAGAAACCATGTGGGGCCCACATATACATGTTGGCTGGGATAAATTGTACGTCTTTGAGAGGAAAAATTAAACCCGACAGGTCACGGCGGCTAGGCCTATAAGTCACATTTTATTATATTCTGAAATGAACAGGCCTACAGCGTAATGTTATAATGTTCCGACATTATTTCCCTCACTCCACAACAAATCCTTTAACTTTAACCGCATTCAGAACCGAACGAGGATGAAAAAATAAATAAATAAATAAATAAATTTGCCTGAACAATCCAAAACAAATTTAAAGCGAAACTGAAAGTAAAGTTGGGCTTATGTAGACTACCTCTCTCGCCACAAATACAAATGTTTCCATATCTGCAATGTATTTGAAGCGAAAATATTATGCATTGGGTAAGCTTTGTACTTCATGCACGTCGACAGGAAAATATCATGATGAGCAAAAATGTGCCACTGGGCCGGTGTTCACGCTGAACTGCACGTAACACACACTATTTAAATTGACTAGTGTAGCTTTTGGGTGACTGTGTTTTATTTTTCAAATGAACAGGCTGCAGTGATAGTGCGCGATCAAACAGCTGAATAGCATATTCCGGCATTTTGGTCATAGTAAAGGCATAATTCGATACTGCAAAGTCCAAAGCAGTTTGAAGTGTCAAGAATATTAGCAAAGATTATTATAATTAGTTTAGACTAGAACACTGTTTAATTCTTATTTCGCTATGGAACCTGATCGTTTTTGCCTTTCGCCATGAATTTGACAACCCACACCCACCCACTACCGCTACAATAGAGGTAGTACGTGCACTGCATTCACTCTTCAAAGCTCCCCCATCTACATGCACCAGACTGCAGAGATCTTCTCGTGCTATAGAAGTTCAGCATTCCCCAGAACTTTGAGTTTGAAGCTGTTAAAATGGAATCCAGCTCCTTTTTCCCAGCAGCGGACCTCAGTCTTCTGGAGAACCTCAAACACCACACATTTTAGATGTCTCTCTAAACAAACACACCTGTTTAAACTCATTAGCTCACTACTAAAAACTCAACTACCAAGACCTCAAATGTGTAGGGGAGCACGGGACAACCTAACACTTTTTTAATTTCTCACTTTGCGTAAATCCGTGGGGTTATTTTTTTATCCACATTAATTTCACCCCTGTCTAGTACAAATATGTCACCTTATTTCATAATTACAGTGTATACCTTTTTCGTTTTTTACCTCAAAAGAAAGGAAGTGGAATGTGACAACATATTGTAACGCAGTGTTACGCTTTTTCCTCTGTATAGTGTTGCTTTGTAACACGTTACTGTAATTTGATTATTATTTTGAGTAATTTAATGCGTTATATTTTCCAAATTTGTAATTAGAGTATAGTTACAAGCATGCGTTACCACTGCGTTACATCATTGGCGAAAGAATGTGTTTTATTATCTAGATTGTAAAAAGGGTGTTGGCTAGCACACACAGCGTCCTCTACCTGAGACTTACTTTGACTGGTAAGTGCCTGTAAGGCGGATACTACCAATGTAAACAAAGTCAGCATGGAGAGAGGAAAGTATGCGTTCTGTAGCTGGACATAAAATCATTATTTTGAGTTTATTTCTGTCAAAGACAAGAACATTATTGTGCATTGTCAATTAGAGGGAAAGAAAACCTTTTCAACCGTGAAAAACTCCATATCCAATTTAAAACACCTGAAAGGGCAGCATGGCACATTAAAACTTCTTGAGAACATCCCGGGTGCGGAGAGCAATGCATCAACTTCTATTGTCTTCACATGAGTCTCTGCCCGCCCACACCTGCCCATCAAGTCTTGTCCCACGCCGCTCTCTGTTGCGTCGAGTCAAGCAGGAGTGCGGGTCTCTAATCCACTGGCGCTGGACTCGCCGCAACAGAGAGCGGCACGGGACAAGACTTGATGGGCGAGTGCGGGTGTGGGCGGGCAGAGACTTACGTGTCTGTGGGAAGCAATAGAATAAAATGATTTATCTCTCCCACAAAATAGAAATATCTAAACATAAAATATCTAAAACAAATTAATTGCTATTCATGTGTTGCACAAAAGCAACAAGAACAACTAATATAAAACAAAAATGATTAACACGCGTAAGCATAGGCAGAGTTTCTATTTATAACGTGTTTGCAGCATTAAACAATGTTGATTTCTGGAATGCAATGGACAATCAGAGAATCCACTCACTGCTCAAAATGCTGTGCATTCTGCAACCACACACACAGCAGCCTATTGCTTTTAGTAAAAATAACAGTGGTTTTTGAATGTTGATGCTTTAATAACAAATATTTTATCGGGAGCATTTATGCTGGGATATTGGTAACACACAAACTTAATATTTCACATAAATTTAATGATTGTACAGAAAAAAAAAAAAAAATGTAACTAGTAACTACTTTTGAAATAAAGTAATCAGAACAGTAATTTGATTACTTTTAAAAGCCCAACACGGTAAATACCGTAAATTTGGCTATGCTAGCATGTGTGGAAATATTTAACCACGTGTGTTACAACTAACCCGCGTTAGTTTGTGCCCGCGCTCCCCTATGTCAGATAAGAGAGACATCAAAAATGTGCAGTGTCGGGGATTCTCCAGGACCAGGATTGGGAACCACCATTCAAATGTAATATGGTCCAGCACAACCAATGGAAAATATTTGACATATCATTTGACATATATTAGAACTTAGTTTTGCTCACGTGATTGTTTCTTATGTTAATTTTATGATGCTATTACATTGCTGTATTGGCTCCGTAAAGTTGCTATCACTAGGAGAGCCATAAGCGCAATACAATACTCGGCCCTGAGTGATAGTGACAACTTCATATTTATACTGTGTATGATTGGCTGTGGCTGTGTGTGTAATCAGAGAAGTGGAGCATGGGAAATGTAGTCCAGGGTATAGTGCAACAATCAACGGTGTAGTGTGAGTGTCAATATGATGGCAAGGCGACCTCTGGTGGGAGATGGAGCAGGAGCCCACCAGGGCGGAACAGATGGCGCAGGAGCCCACCAGGGCAGAACAGATGGAGCAGGAGCCCACTAGGGCGGAACAGATGGAGCAGGAGCCCACCGGGGCGGAACAGACGGAGCAGGAGCCCACCAGGGCAGAACAGATGGAGCAGGAGCCCACCAGGGCGGAACAGACGGAGCAGGAGCCCACCAGGGTGGAACAGACGGAGCAGGAGCCCACCAGGGTGGAACAGACGGAGCAGGAGCCCACCAGGGCGGAGCAGATGAAGAGAAGGCCACCATGGCAGAGACTGGGACCTGGACAAAACTAAGACACAAGAGACAGACAGCTAATTTACGGCCTCAAGGACCGAGGCAGGGAACACAGCGGACTTATTAACAGGCTCTTTGCGTATAACTGACAGTTCCGTGTTCATCTCCTTGAGAGTAGCTGGACAGACAGACAGTTCAATATCAAATGCATTGGCTGGAATAGGACTGGCAGACAACTTAAAATCAGGGGCTTTGACAGAGGCTGAAACAGACAGTTAAGTGACAAAAACTGGCAAGACAGACAGTTCAAAATCAGACTCTTTGAGTGAAACTGGACTGGCAGGTAATTCACAAACAGATTCCTGGGTTGACACAGGAAAGATTGACAGTTCATTGCCAGTTTAAAACAGGATGAGAGTTCATAGATGGCATCCTTGGCTGGTTCAGACAAGAGCAGGCCTCCGTAGCCATGACATGACAAACAGGGAGTTCACAGGCGGCCTTCATAGCCGTGACAGGACGGACAGGGAGTTCATAGACGGCCTCCTTGGCTGGGACAGGATAAACAGGAGGTTCACAGAAGGATGGGCAGGGGGTTTACAGATGGCCTCCTTAACCGTGACAGAACAGGCAGAGAGTTCATAGACAGCCTCTATGGCTGGGTCGAGACGGGACATGAGATCACAGGCTGGGAGTGTGTCGCTGGGCGCTATCACTGCGCAGGGAGCTGGAGCAGTGACGAGGCTCTGGGAGAACAGCTGTGACTTGACGTGACTTTGGACGAACAGCTGAGACGAGACTTGACTCATGAAGATCAGCTGTGATTTGACTTGGCTCAGGAAGATCAGCTGTGACTTGACTTGACTCAGCAATGGCAGCAGTGACGTGACCGGGCGTTGTCGCCACCATTTTGTGAACGCACTCGGATGCAGCCGCCATTTCACCAGCAGGTTTAATCACCGGAGTTGCGATCAGCATACTAGAATGTCCCAGAGCTTGCTGTTGACTAAACGACGCAGCCTCTATTTCAGTCACAAACGTGGTGTCACGTTCTTCCTCCGCAACACCTACAGTAAACAAAGAGCCCACAGACAATAAAGCGTAATCCATAAATTAACTAAGAAATGAACACGGACCCTCACAAATGAGTTTAGACCTCAGCGGCTGATTAATGCCCTCCCAGAAAAGGTCTATCAAAACACAGTCCGGCAGTTCAGAATAATAGGAAATATTTAGATAATCTTGTAGTTCAGCTTTCGCCAACCTAGGGAGGCGGAATAGTGTATTGATGGGTACTCACGTCACAGATGATGTTATGATTCTTGGATCACGTGTCAATTAATGTGTGGCTATGAGTACATCACATAAGAAAGATCGGTGGGATCTCTAACTTGTAGAAACTCTTACTGTATTATCAACACAAGGAATACAATAAAATATATTTTATTATATTATTATATATTTTATTAATAAAGATAGACAAGAGTAATCAACAACTACTAAATGAATACAATGAGTGAAAAAGGAATAAAGTGCATAAAATGCAAGTGATTATGTTGGGTATTGCTATGTCAGAGCTACGTTATTTGGAAAGATAAACTGTTGCTACTCTGACACAAATAAGGTTAGGAACCTAATGTATCAAACAAATATGTGTAGGATTTGTTATCAACTGCAGTCAGCTATATAATATCTAATGTAAATTAGAAAATCATATACTGATAATATACAACAATGCCAAGGTCTCTGGAAGAGGTTTGGAAGTGATATTTACGTTCTCTGTGGTTGAGTGAGCAGTCGGGTGGCGGTGACTTCATCCACAGGTTGCGCTGGTAGCCGTACAGTGGGCAAAGGAGCAGGAATCCGTTTTGACAGCCCTGAACATGAAGTGCTGTAGGATGCTGATCTCCTGGAGTGCCAAAGTGTCCTAAGATCTGGAACACACAGATGTGGCCCTGGAGTAGGTGCTGAAGGTCCTTAGCTTGGAACAAGCAAGCAAAAGTACCTGAAGTAAAGGTTTGCTCGCCGGATCTTAACCTTGTTGCAAAAGTTTGTGTGTCATCTGCCTCTCTGGGCTAGAGACTCAGAACTTGGTCAATCTGCTTTGTCTCTGTAGGATGGAGTCCAGGACGCAGCATCTGTTGTTGTCTCACTGGACTAAAACTCTGAATGTAGATTATCTCTGTACTCGCAGGCTGGAGGCTCAGAATGTGGTCGTATCTGTTGCTGCTTTAAAACTGCAACAGATACAACAGACTCTGACTTGGTATCTGTTGTTTCTCAACCTTGCGGGTCTCAGACTCAGAACTGGTTGATCTGTTAGTGTCTCTTGGACATGCTGGAGACGATCAGAAGGTGATCTGTTGCAGTCTTTCTGGATGAAAGACTTTGAAGAAAGAACTTTGTTGCTCTGCCTGTGTCTTTCCCCTATGGGACTCGAACTCAGAACGAGTATATCTGCTTTTGTCTCACTCGATGGGACACTCGGGTGTTTCTGTTGCTGTCCTCCTGGTAACAGGCCAGAGACTCAGAACGGAGGTTGTCCTGTTTGTGTCTTTTCCTTCACAGGACTCAGACTCAGAATGGCAATCTGTTAGTCTCTCTGGATGGGAGGCTTAGAACCTTGTTGCTCTGTTAGTGTCTTTTCCCTCGCAGGACTCAGACTCAGGATGAGGAGTGTCTTTTGGAAGGGTATCTCTTTCTGATGAGAAGGAGATTGCAGTTTGGCGCTTCTCAATTTCCGTGCTGTGATTGGCTGGTTCCATTAGAGTGGGGGGACACGTGGTTGCCCACCCTTCTTTCCTCCTGTGGAATTTATTTGCATAGTCCAAACACCAAGTTAGAAAAAGTGTCACTAATGTTTTACTGGTGCATTTCTCACTTTCCAAACCTTAACCAGAATATATTAGGCAATGTTACGAACACATTAAGTCCAAACATGTTGCACTACACAATGCTGTCACCAAGAATACTTATTTCTCTCAATAAGTATAAGATGTGTGTGTTGTAGTGTGCATCAGTTTTAAGGTTTAAAAACATAGTTATGAATGGATTTGGATGGATCTTTGTGCTCTCTCTTTGTTCACCCACTGCTGCTGCATCTGGAGGTCCTAAGGAATTTTTATGGTCGGTCACAGGCTAAAAACTTTGAAATCAGTATCAAGGTGGGTGGAGGGCAGAAACTACATTTTGACCAATAGGAAGTCCTGTCCTTCCAGGGCTTGGTACCAAAGGTCTTCTTCTTGCTCTCTTAAGAGATGTCTAGCTACTGTCCTGGCATCTTTATCTGATGGCGTTAGATAGTTTGCTTATGTTAGTCCACCAAGATCCAATCAAAATGTAGCAAACCTTTGTCCACTATCATGGTCAGAGAGGGGCCTGCCATAAACTGGGCCCTGGAATGTGCTGTCCACTACAATATTGAATATAGTCCTCGAGCGTTCGCGAGCCCTGCTCAAGGGCTAACAACAGTCTTGCAACATCCATACTTTGCCAGTGTCCTTGTGAAAAGCTGCTGCATCCTTGTGTGGCCAAGTATTCTATTACAGAGTGAACGAGAGGTAAAGTGGGTGGATCCATGTGCAAGCTTTTATTGAACTGAGACAGAGACATGGTCATACACAGGCAGGGTCAACACCAGCAAACAGATACAAACAGGGCAAGACACAAGAGTAATCCAGGGACAGGTGAGGGTTGATCGGCGGTGAACGTAATCCAAAGGGCGAGGAAAATGGGAAATCCAAACAGACAGTCTCAGACAAGATTAATTGAGGGGCAAACAGAGTCTGAAACGGCAAGACAAAGGGTTAATCCACGACAGGCGATGAATCCAGGGCAGACTGAAGGCAGACAAGTCGGGATAACCAGGCTAGGATCAAGACATAGATGAAACAGACTAAGAAACAAGACTAAACTTGACTAGGGAATTAGGAAAATACTCAGAGTGGCCCCGTAATGTTGTTAACACTAGGAGAGTGCTAAACAATGTAAACACTCGGCAAATAGGAAAAGGAAGTCCAAAGCTTATATAGTGTGCTTGATTGGATACAACTGTGTGTGTAATCAGAGAAGTGGAGCATGGGAAATGTGGTCCAGGGTGTAGTGCAACAATAAAATATGAAGTCGTCATAGTTGGATTAACGTTGAGAGCAGTGAATGGGAGAGTAATACAAATATATTTTTTGCATTACCATTTTGTTCAAATAGCAAAAAAAAAAAAAAACACACAATAGTGTTTTTTTTATGACTTTCAAAAGAAGGAAAAAAATCGAGAGAGACTGATACAGGCAGTAAGAAAAATAACCACTCCTCCCATAGATGCTGCATTAGAAACACCCTTGCATTAGCGCTGACTATTTTTTTTTTTTTGTAATTTGATGCAAAGCTGATATAATACAAAGTATATTGTTATAAATGCATATACATTTTTTTTTTAAATCAAAATATATCTAAAAACCCTTCCAAGGATTTACGATGCTGATGACCATTGAAATGTATCATCACAGTCTTGTGAAAAGGGTCCATTTAGTCAGCATTTAGTCATGCTGTGCATATACCTTGCCACGACAACAAAATGGCTGACTGCCTGTCTCTTTTTAAATTTCAGGAGTTCAAAATACTGTGCCCAGATGCCTCTCTTTCGAGCCTGCTTTGCCCAGCATTTGCACTGACAGTTCTCAACTAAACACCACCCACCACCCTGCAGTCTTATCTTTCCACAGCATCACTGTACATGAGATCAAGCCTAGTCAAATCTACATTGAAAGTTTATGACTCTGCTTGGCTTTGCTTTACTACGTTTTGTGCTGCTTTTTTTCTGTTTTGCCTGTCAATATTGCTATTGTGTGTTCATATATTATGCATTGTCATCTAGATTTAAAAAAAAATGCAGCCTTTGTCCATTAAAAGTCAGATTTCATGCATTCAGTTTCCACTTCTAACTCCCTCCTCCATC
>NW_026129649.1:40000-41973 GCF_022985175.1 Labeo rohita | reverse complement strand
TCATTTAACCTTTACTATCTATCTATTTATCTATCTATGGCTAGCAACCAGAATCATGCTATCAACTTTGCTAATCATGTTAGAAACATGCTAATCATGCTAGAAACATGCTAGCGACTTGCTAATCATGCTAGAAACATGCTAATAATGCTAGAAACATGCTAGCAACTTGCTAATCATGCTAGAAACATGCTAGCGACTTTGCTAATCATGTTAGAAACATGCTAGCGACTCGCTAATCATGCTAGAAACATGCTAGCGACTTTGCTAATCATGATAGAAACATGCTAGCGACTTGCTAATCATGCTAGAAACATGCTAGCGACTTGCTAATCATGCTAGAAACATGCTAATCATGCTAGAAACATGCTAGCAACTTGCCAATCATGCTAGAAACATGCTAGCAACTTGCTAATCATGCTAGAAACATGCTAGCGACTTGCTAATCATGCTAGAAACATACTAATCATGCTAGAAACATGCTAGCGACTTGCTAATCATGCTAGAAACATGCTAATCATGCTAGAAACATGCTAGCAACTTGCTAATCATGCTAGAAACATGCTAGCGACTTTGCTAATCATGTTAGAAACATGCTAGCGACTCGCTAATCATGTTAGAAACATGCTAGCAACTTGCTAATCATGCTAGAAACATGCTAGCGACTTGCTAATCATGCTAGAAACACGCTAGCGACTTTGCTAATCATGCTAGAAACATGCTAGCGACTTGCTAATCATGCTAGAAACATGCTAATCATGCTAGAAACATGCTAGCAACTTGCTAATCATGCTAGAAACATGCTAGCGACTTTTGCTAATCATGTTAGAAACATGCTAGCGACTTTGCTAATCATGCTAGAAACATGCTAGCGACTTGCTAATCATGCTAGAAACATGCTAGCGACTTGCTATTCATGCTAGAAACACGCTAGCAACTTGTTAATCATGCTAGAAACATGCTAGCAACCTTGCTAATCATGCTATAAACACGCTAACAACTTGCTAATCATGCTAGAAACATGCTAGCAACTTTGCTAATCATGCTAGAAACATGCTAATAACTTGCTAATCATACTAGAAACACTTGTTATCTATCTATCTATCTATCTATCTATCTAGCTTTCTGACAGACTGAATTCAAACTTTAAACTTTTTAAAACTTCATAAACTTCTTAAACTTTTCAAACTTTTTAAACTTTTTAAACTTTTCAAACTTCTTAAACAGTTTACAATTTTCAAACTTTTTAAAACTTTCTGGTCTGGCTTTCTCAAGCCAACTTAAAGTTTGTCTTGACGAACTTTTTTATCTAGTTTTAAAATGTAATTCTCTTGAGTTTGCCATGAATCTGTGTTATTGACACATAACTAAAACTGAAATAAAATCTCCATCTTGTGTTTCAGACTTGGACATGTTTTCCACGGACAAGCGGGAGGCGGTCTATGTGAAGGAGGGGCAGGGGGCGGTGCTTCTGTGTGCACCGCCTCCACACTTTCCAGGTTACCATGTCACCTGACTCTTGACAGTTTGACAGTCATTTATGTGTTTGACTGACACATTTGCATCATTTCCTGTCTGTGCTCTCTGCAGAGGATCTGTCCTTCCGCTGGATGCTAAATGAATTTCCGGAATTCTTCAGCAAGTTCATCCCGCTGGTGCCCATCGCTGAGCGTGAGTCTGTTTATCATCATCCTACACTGAAAAAAAATGATGTTCTTACTAAGTATTTTCCCCTACAAATTAGGTTTAGTTTTCTGACCCCACTATTTTCTTGTTTTAAGTATAAACTCACTTAATTTTTCTGAAAACAAGATTTTGTCATTTTGCGTCTCGAGGAAATGTACTTAAAAATATTTAGATGTGTACTGTGTACAACAAAAAAACTGAGGGAGAAAATTTTTTGCAATTTAAATCAAGGTTATACGTGTAGGTGTTTTAAACACATTTGCATTTAACACTAGTGTAAATGCTAT
>NW_026129649.1:0-35000 GCF_022985175.1 Labeo rohita | reverse complement strand
ATAGCAGTAATAATTTGATAATTTGATAGTGTAATTTTACATTTTGATTTTTTTTATATAAAATACAAACTGCAGCACTGTCACAGAACTGTTTTCAGTTATGGAGCAAAAATTAAGATCTAGCCTCATGGTTAGTGCGCTGACATATGGCGCCGTTGCGCTGCGGGCGTCCCAAGTTTGAATCCCGGCTCTTGAACCTTTCCTGATCCCACTCGCTCCTCTCTCTCCCACTTCGCTTCCTGTCTTACCTACAGTGTCCTATCTAAATAAAGCCATAAAAAAAAAACAGCAAAAATAAATCTTTAAAAAAAAGTTGATAAAATAAGAAGATTGTTTGACTGTTATTATTAAACTTGGACTTGACTTGACTTAGTGACCTAAACCTTATAAAAAAAAATCTCTCTGTTAGTGCTACTGGATCTTAGTGCTGCGTTCGATACTATTGACTACAACATTCTCTTGAACAGACTTAAAAATGATGTTGGCATTAGTGGTAGTGCATTGGCATGGTTCAAATCGTACTTATTTGAACATACCAATTTGAAAAACTTTTTACGGATTATGTAGTTGAGATAATAAACTGGATGAAGAGTAATTTCTTACTGCTAAATTCTGAAAAAACAGAGGTGTTAATTATTGGACCTAAAACCTCAGTGTGTAATAACCAAAAACACTTTTTCCATCTCAAAAATATATCTAAATTACGACCTATGCTCTTAATGTCAAATGCTGAAACAATAATTTATGCGTTTATGACCTCAAGATTAGATTACTGTAATGCTTTATTGGGTGGTTGTTCTGCTCGCTTAATAAACAAACTCCAGCTGGTCCAAAATGCAGCAGCTAGAGTTCTTACTAGAACCAAAAAGTATGATCATATTAGCCCGGTTCTGTCTACACTGCACTGGCTCCCTATTAAACATTGTATAGATTTTAAAATCTTGCTAATTACTTACAAAGCCCTGAATGGTTTAGCTCCTCAGTACCTGAGCGAGCTCTTATCACATTATAGTCCCTCACGTCCACTGCGTTCTCAAAACTCTGGCAATTTGATAATACAGAGAATATCAAAATCAACCGCGGGTGGCAGATCATTTTCTTATCTAGCGCCCAAACTCTGGAACAATCTACCCAACACTATTCGGGACGCAGACACACTCTGTCAGTTTAAATTTAGATCCCATCTCATCCCATAAGACCCATCTCTTTAACCTGGCTTACACATCAACACATTTCTATAATTCAAATCCGTTAAAGGATTGTTAGGCTGCATTAATTAGGTCAACCGGAACCGGGAACACTTCCTATAACACCCGATGTGCTTGTAAGAAGAATGGCATCTACACTAATATTAGTCTGTTTCTTTCTCATTCCAAGGTCACCTTAAATGCAGCTGCCCTCGTGTATTGCTGCAGAACTGCAACTGTGAGTACATTTTCTGTCATCTTTGCAGGCCTGTAATACGAAGAGTGTACAGAGTAACATATCTTTAGCAACAGTGTGAAAGTGAATAGCACAAAACCGGCACAATACCGGTATAAACATACATATCTATCCGTAAAATACGTGTCACCACTAAACATGCATCAACGTTTTCAAAAGCTGCACTGAAATGCAATAACTGTGTGTTCATAATTTTCAAAAAGCACAGTTTTCCTTGAATAAAATGCTGTCTCAGTGTGGACAAGGACTCAGAGTGTGTTTTTCACAGGTGAGTGGAAAGCTGTAGCTGTAAGCCCTGGAGTGGAAACATGAGAGAAATAAGATGCCGTTCCCAAATACGTCTTTGCTGGTGATATCCAGAGCTCAATGCTTTAGGTCCATTTGTGACTTTTTGTTGGTAGAGAGATATACACAAACAAATCAGTGGCATCTCTGGCTGTTTATTTCTGGCCTAACCCAACCTCAGAGCACACGAACATACCTAATAATTTAATCTCAGCTCAAAACAACAATAAAATGTGACAGGACACAGATCAACGTCACTATTCACCATGTTGCTCATATGGCACATTTGCACATTTCCACACTACTAAATTGTGAACTTTGAACTGTGACATGCACATTATACACTTTTACATATTCAGATGGCACATTTGCCCACCATAGATCTGTGAATTTTGAAGCGCGACTTTCACATTATTCTGCACATTTTGTTTATTGTCTTGCTCATAACTGCACATGGTTCTGCATTCCACTTCAATTCTTTACATTTTATTATATTTCTATTTTTATTTATTATATTTGTTTTTATTATATTTTATTATTTGTATGTAATGTAATTTAAAAATCTTTTTATAGCTAAAGTTTTTTAATATATTCCTCTTTCTTTCTATTTTGTAAAGTTATATTTTTCTTACTTTATACTGAAATTTTTCTTTTGAATTGTTAGGTCATTAGCAGTCATATAAGCATTTCACTTCAAATCATACTGTGTATGACTGTGTATGTGACAAATAAAATTTGAATTTGATTTGAATTTGAATTGGAATTTGAAGAAAGGTCACAGCTCTGCTTAACATGTAATAACATCCACAGAGTTCTGTGAAGAAACCTGAGATTAAAAATGACCATTAATAGACAAATGTCTATAGGTCACTTTAACCTTTTCACTGAAACCTACTTGACTAAAATAAATGAACATGTTGAAACATTAAGTATTAAGACTTTTGTTTTTATCTAGACACATTAAGCTGTTTTTCCAACAAAATTACCATTTTCCTGGCTAAAGTTCCTGCAGTGGAAACAGGGCTAATAGATTCAAATGCTAAATATTTGAGTTGGGATCAGTCCTGGAGCTCTTACGGACTGTGCTGGTCAGCTATGCTGAGTCATTGAGCTTATTTTTTTAACATGAATCTGTGCTTGGGAAGAGTACTGGTTCAATAGAAAACATGTTGTTTGGTGCCTGTAATTAAGATTTCACCCCTAAAGAACCAAATAATTATAGGCTGGTTGATTATATAATATAATCACATCTGATGAAAACGCTGGGGAGATCGGTCAGTGAACATCTTCAATTATTGATGTATTTAGATCCATTACAGTTTCTTAAAGGGGTCATCAGGTGCTAAGTTTACTTTTTCATGCTGTTTGAACATTAATGTGTGTTTTTAGTGTATGTACAAATCTACCCTATAATGATAAAAATCCATGCAGTGGTTTTTAATTAATCTGTAAAAATAATATCCCCTTTTTCAAATCGAGTCGTTCTCAGATGCCTGTCATTGTGGTGTCACATGACAGAGGCCACTCCCACAATAGTTGATTGACATGAGCTCTTACCTTAGACCACCTGTCACAGTCCAGTAACTTTCCATGTTTTGATGCCGGAGCAGGGATGTAAGTTAGACAAGAATATCTCTGATTGAGTGATTGAGGTGTTGTGTTGCTGGATGTAATAATGAACATAGTGGTCGTCATTTACTCCCGACATCTGAGCCGCTGAAGATGCAGTGGATTATGTTTGTTTGTGAAGGGAATGTGACTCCTGATCTACATATATCCGTCTATGTTCACACAAATCATTCATGATCCAGATTCACTTACAGCAGAAGTGAGTATAAGAGTTTTTTCATGAATCTTTCCGATCGCCTTTCCTTATAACGTGGTAGTTAGGAAGTTTAGCGGCTAAACGCGGCTAAAGTAAACAAGACCGTCTTTCCACAGAGAGAAGAGAGGGGTGGGGCGAGCAGAGCTCATTTGCATTTAAAGGAACAACCCCTTAGAATGAGATGATTTTTGCAGAGCTGATTTTGACAAGGTAAAAATGGTGTTGTTTTACAAAACCATTGAGAATTTTTAATCAAAGTATATTAGAGACTTTTCATTAAAACCCTAAAGAATCATATCAACTTGTGGAAAATGGGCATCCGATGACCCCTTTAAGTCAAGTTAAATTAATTTCAATAACACTTTGTACAATACAGACTGTGTCAAAGCAGCTTTACAGTTTCAAACACAACAGTGCAGGTTCAATTCTGTTGTAAAGCAGCTCTAGAAAGAGGACAAGAGTAAACAGTAAATTTTTCAATTAATGTCAATTTATGGTTGGTTCAGTTCAGTTTAATATCTGTGTAATGTTCATCAGTTACGGAATGAGTTTAATTCACCTTTAAATCAGCTCTGGAGAAAACAGTGATGTCATCGTCAAGCTCAGTTCAGTTCAAATAGTATCTGTGAAATCAGGTCAATGATAACGCTGGAAATGAAGCGTCCCCAACTAAGTTAGCCAAAGGCGACAGCAGCAAGGATCCAAAACTCCATCGGTGACAGAAATGGAGAAAAAACCTTGTCTATAAACCAAGTATTGGAGTACATGACACAGGCATCTTTCCTCGGCAATGATCTCTTTCCCATTTGGATGTAGCTGGAAAGATGTCTGATAGTTGTGTTGATTTTTCTAGTACATTTTTTTGTTTTAGGACTCCGTTGCCGAGTATTCACCTGGCGAATCTCTGCTCCCTTGCAAATAAATCAGACGAACTACAACTCCTCACCCGCACAAACAAGGACTTTTTAAACTCTGCTGCGCTTTGCTTCACGGAAACCTGGCTAAACGGAACCATTCCGGACAGCGCGCTTCATCTAACAGGCTTCCAGCTGATCAGAGCGGACCGTGTCTCCGAGTCGTCGGGGAAAACGAGAGGCGGTGGATTATGTTTTTATATCAATGAAGGCTGGTGTACAGACGTGACGGTTTTAAATAAGATGTGCTGCCCAAACTTGGAAGCTATCTTTATTAACTGTAAGCCTTTTTATTCACCGCGGGAGTTTTCCTCGTTTATTCTGGTAAGTGTGTACATTCCTCCTGATGCGCGTGCAAGCGCGGCGCTAGAACTGTTGGCCGATCAGATCACACACACAGAGCAACGTTACCCGGACACTTTCATTATCGTGCTCAGTGATTTTAATAAAGCTCATCTCACCCCCGAACTGCCTAAATATAGACAGCACATCACATGCCCCACCAGTGACAGCAATATACTGGACCATTGCTACACTGTTTTAAAGGATGCATACCACTCTGTCCCCCGTGCAGCGCTGGGACTCTCTGATCACTGTTTAGTTCATCTTTTACCAGCCTACAGGCAGAAACTTAAATCTGCTAAGCCTGTAGTAAGAACTGTAAAGAGATGGACTGTTGAAGCAGAGCGGGATTTACAAGCCTGCTTCGAACTTACTGATTGGAGTGTTTTTGAGGCTGCAGCTACTGATCTGGATGAGCTCACTGACACTGTGACATCCTACATCAGTTTTTGTGAGGACATGTGTGTACCCAGCAGGACTTATTTAACATTTAACAACGACAAACCTTGGTTAAGTGCAAAACTCAAACAGCTTCGCCAGGCCAAAGAGGACGCCTACAGGAGTGGGGACAAAGCCTTTTACAAACAGGCCAAATACACACTGAATAGGGAGATAAGAGTGGCAAAGTTAAACTACTCGGGAAAGCTAAAAAAACAGCTTTAAAGAAATGACTCGAAATCAGTGTGGAACGGCCTGAAAGCCATCACCAGCTACAATAGCCCGTTTCCCAGCACTGAGGCCAATCAACAACTGGCTGACGACCTGAATGAGTTTTACTGCAGGTTTGAAAAAACAAAAGACTGGTCTGACACCCTACACCCACCCCGACTGTCCCACAATACAGCCATCAACACCCTGCCCCTCCATCCCCCCTACTGTTTCTCAACCTGCCCTTAAGATCTGTGAAGGTGATGTTTGCAAAGTCTTTAGGAAGCAGAAGACAAGGAAAGCCAAGGACCCAGACGGTGTCTCTCCAGCCTGCCTTAAAGCATGTGCTGTCCAGCTATCATCTATCTTCACTTTAATCTTCAACAGATCCCTGGAGCTGTGTATAGTCCCATCCTGCTTCAAATGCTCCACCATCATCCCTGTACCCAAGAAACCAAAAACCACAGGACTTAATGACTACAGACCTGTTGCTTTAACATCTGTGGTCATGAAGTCATTTGAGAGACTGGTGTGGCCTACTTAAAGGACATTACTGGACCCTTGCTGGACCCCCTGCAGTTTTCTTACCAAGCAAACAGGTCTGTGGATGATGCAGCCAATATAGGACTGCACTACATCCTTCAACATCTGGACAAACCAGGGACCTATGCAAGGATCTTGTTTGTGGACTTCAGCTCTGCTTTCAACACCATCATCCCAGATATCCTTCAGAATAAACTGTCACAGCTCTCTGTACCCACCTCCATTTGTCAGTGGATCACCAGCTTCCTGACAAACAGGCAGCAGCTAGTGAGGCTGGGAAAACTCACGTCCGGCACCCGCACCATCAGCACTGGAGCTCCACAGGGCTGCGTTCTCTCGCCACTGCTCTTCTCCCTCTACACAAACGACTGCACCTCTAAAGACCCCTCTGTCAAACTTCTGAAGTTTGCAGATGACACCACTGTCATCGGTCTCATCCGGGATGGCGACGAATCTGCTTACAGACAGGAGGTTGAGCAGCTGTCTCTCTGGTGCAGTCGCAACAATCGGAGCTCAACACGCTCAAAACTGTAGAGATGACAGTGGACTTCCGGAGAAAGTCCCCTGCACTCACCCCTCTCACCATCATGAACAGCACTGTGGCTGCAGTGGACTCATTCAAGTTCCTAGGAACTAACATCTCCCAGGACCTGAAGTGGGACATTCACATTGACTTCATTGTGAAAAAAGCCCAGCAGAGGTTGTACTTTCTTCGTCAACTGAAAAAGTTCAATCTACCACAGGCTCTGATGACACAGTTTTACTCCGCTGTCATTGAGTCAGTTCTGTGCTCTTCTATAACTGTTTGGTTTGGGGCAGCCAGTAAATCAGATATAAGAAGACTGCAGCGGACTGTTAGGACAGCAGAAAGAATCATTGGTGTGCACCTGCCCAACCTTCAGGACTTATACATCTCCAGAGTGAAGAAACAGGCAGGAAACATCATCCAAGACCCTTCTCACCCCGGACACAACCTGTTTGCACTTCTCCCCTCAGGCAGACGCTACAGATCCCTGAGCACTAAAACATCTAGACATAAAAACAGCTTTTTCCCAAATGCCATCTCCAGTTTAAACAGATAAACATGAACATTACCTGGGTTCTACAATTCATTTATGCATTTCTTCCTCCATTTCTAATTATTGTCTCTTTCTGTAGTATTGTTATGTAAACTTCTGTAGTATTATTATGTAAGTACTCATGCACATCTCTTATTTATATAGCTGTATATAGAGAAAATAATGCACAAACCTGTACATAAATCATCTGTTCCAGTTTCATACATTATTATTTATTTTTAAGTTTTTATTTTATTTAAATGTTGTATGTATGTATGTATGTATGTATGTACCAGGAGCACCTTAAAAAAACCACAACAAATTCCTTGTGTGTTTGCGCACACTTGGCGAATAAAGCGAATTCTGATTCTGATTCTGATTTAGAAATGGGGTAAAATTAAATCTATTTTTGGAAAAAACTAAAGTGTTTTTTGACATTGCATACGTGTAAACCTGTTTTGGGAGTCTGTTAAAACAATTAGCAACTTTCCCTTTAACTTTAATGGCATAATAGGAGCACTTTAATACTGTCTGATGTTGTGAAGTTCAGTACATGAGTCCCACAAGGAACTGTTCTAGCTCTCTTTTTGTTTGCTCAATATACATCTGACTTCCAGTACAATTGCTCTAGTTGACTTTTTTTTTTTTTTAGAAATTCTCTGATGGCACTGCAGTTGCCTTATGCAGTACTCAAAATAATGAAGAAGAACCAAGAGAAGTGATTACAAATTTTGTGGACTGGTGCAAGTTGGATTTTCTTGAGCTTCATGCAAATAAAACAAAATGCATCAAATTGGCCTTGTAAGTATTTAAGGGGTGGACACTGAAATTGTTCATTCTTATAAATACCCTGGAGTCTACTTAAACAGTTAGCTAGACTGGTGTGATCATGTGAATTAATGTTAGAAGAAGGATCAGAGTACTAAGCACTTGTTGAGTCAAATTAGATTGTTTGGAGTGTGCCAGGCATTGTGATGGACTTTTTATGATCCTGTAGTGGCATCTGTCCTGTTTTTATGCTGTAGTATATTGGAGTGATGGGCTATCTGAGAGGGTCAAATGGTTTTCTTCAGTTGCATTTCTCCACCCTGGTGACAATGGACTATTGTGAACCACAGAGTGTTTTTGTGGAACTCTAAGAAACTGTTAAGAAATATTATATTATAAGAATGCAAGAATAATATAAGAATATTGTTTTAAATTACTTTCGTTTGGCTTTTACTTTAATTTACTCACTCACTACACACTGGCCTCTTATCGCATTATAGTCCTTAACATCTGCTGCAATCTCATAATACTTCGAAAATTCAAATCACCTGCGGGCAGAGACCATGTCAGCTAGATGAAAGATCCCCAGTGAAGACCTTGTCACCTAGACGGCCATCTTCAACAAATCACTGGAGCTGTGTGTAGTCCCATCCTGCTTCAAATGCTCCATCATCATACCTGTACCCAAGAAACCAAAAATCACAGGAGGATCATCTGTGGTCATGAAGTAATTTGAGAGACTGGTGTTGGCCTTCTTGAAGGACATTACTGGACCCTTGCTGGGCCCCCTGCAGTTTGCTTAAGGAGAAAACAGGTCTGTGGATGATGCAGTCAAAATGCGTGACTACGCTGCGCTGGAACCGCCATTCAGCTTCAAGGAAGAAGCAAGCGCTCACAGGGATGACGGAAGTATGGCCCGAGACGCAGCGTCTCATTCCCTTCAGGGAACCATGGTTACAGACGTAACCTGAGACGTTCCCCTTCAGGAACTCGAGCTGCGTCAAACGCTATGGGGAACGATATGCCCACGCCACCATAATTCCAAGTCCCTGCCTAGTGTGTGCCAGGACGAAAAACAGAAAAGCCAGGAGCGACTCGCAAGTCTAACTCATAGTACCTGATGAAGGTAAGGGGCGTGGACCATCCTGCAGCGTTACAGATGTTCTGCATGGGGACACCTGCCAGGAAGGCCTTTGAGGCAGCCATGCCTCGGGTAGAGTGGGCCTTGACCCCCAAGGGAGAGGGAAGGCCCGAAGACTCATAGGTTATGGCATCCACAATCCAGCGGTCTGCTTGGATGCAGAAAGACCCTTCTTAGGAGGACCATAGCAAACACATAACAACCCTTCTCCACGTGGCAGCTCTGTGGACATACAATTAAGCCAGAGCGATCAGGGGAAAGGCATACAGACGAAGCCTCGGCCACGTCTGTACCATGGCATCCAGCCCCAGTGGAGCTGGATGAGTCAGAGAGTACCAGAGAGGACACCTCTGGGGGAAGCATCCATTCCCCGGGCCTCGACCCCTGCCTCGACAGGATGTCTGCTCCCATGTTGAGATGCCCAGGAACATGGACTGCTCTCAGCGAGAGGAGTTTGCCCTGGGACCACAGAAGGATATGGTGCGCTAGCTTGTACAAGGGGCACGAACGCAGACCTCCCTGGTGGTCGATGTAATAGACCATCGATGTGTTGTCGGTGTGCACCAACACATGGTGGCCTATTAGGTCAGGGAGAAAGTGTTTCAGAGCCCGCAACACAGCCAGCATCTCCAGGCAGTTGATGTGCCACATGAGATGGCGACCACTCCACAGACCATGAGCAAGGTGGCCACTCATGACCGCTCCCCAAATGGTGAGGGACGCATCTGTCACTAGCGTTACGTGGCGACAAGAAACTCCCAACACTGGGCCCTGCCTGAGACAGGAACAAAGGCATTTTCCACATGTCCAAGGCACGCAGGCATCTCAGCGTGACCATGATCATGCAAAACGGGTTTCCCCTCGGGGAGAACCCCTTGGTCCTGAGCCACCACTGTAGGGGTCTCATGTACTGCAGGCCAAATGGTATCACGTTGGACGTAGCTAACCCTAATGTGATTTTTGACATGACCTGGCTGATGATCAGCATCCTGAACTTCAGCCGTATGACTGAGCGGTTCAGCTGACGCAGATCTAAAATGGGACGCAAGCCCCCATCCTTCTTTGGATGAAGTACCGGCTGTAGAACCCGGACTCCCTGTCGTGAGGAATGACCACCTCAATGGCCTCCTTCCTCAAGAGAGTATCTACTTCTTGTTTCATTACCAGACCATGCTCGGGACCCACCAGAGTGGGGAAGACTACGTTAAAAGGAAGCGGCAGAGCGTTGAACTAAATGCGATAACCTCACTCTACAGTGTGCCTGACCCACACAGATACATTTGGCAGTAATTTCCATGCTGCCAAATAATCTACTAAAGTAAGGAAACTCTCAAGACTGGCCTCTGGATTTTTCTGAGTCAAGTCAAGTTTATTTATATACCGCTTTTAACATTACAGAATTGTGACAAAGCGGCTGTACAGTATTAAATAGGAAAATTAGCTCTTCACTGGGGATCCGCCTCTGGGGCTCATCTAGTCGATGTGGTCTCCACTGACATTCAGGGCTGTAGAGGTCGTCTCTAGGTGCTGATCCACCATCTGGGCTGGGTACGGACTGGATCCGGGGGACTGCAGTGACCATCTGATCTGGATACGGACTGGATCTGGTGGTTAATGTGGATGAGAAACTTTTGGAAAATGCTTTAAAACACTAATGTGGATGGAGAGCTTTTTAAAATGAAAATGCCGTTTTCAAATGTATATGGATTCATGTAGACAGCCTGAGTAAGAGGAAAAACAGATGCTTCCACAAAAAAACTGCTCCAAATGCAGGGGCGATTCTAGGATTTTCATGAGGTTATTATAATAATACATAAATATATAAATGGCAAAAATGTTTGACTAATAGGAGTAGTGTACAAAACTTATTACAGCATTCCACTGTATTGCATAAACAGGTTTAACATTTGAGTACTGAACAGTATAAGCCTTCATGATCTCTCTCTCTCACACTCTCTCTCACACACACACACACACACACTTGTACAAATGCAAAATTACTGTTTGCATTTCTAGTACAACCCTCTTTCCTTAGCTCAAGTATGCAAACATCTTTGCCACATACACTGGAACAGTGTTCGAATTGTGTCAAAGCGCTCCAAAAAAAAAATAAATAAATAAATAAAACCTTATATAAATATGATTCATATTTTTGGCTTGTCCTTGTCAATGTCTTATCATTGAGAAACCCTAATTCTAAGATAAAAGCTTATTTTACAATGATCAGTGAATTAGGTGTACCAAACAATCACTAAGCAAAGAAGATTGAAATGTCTTGCTGAGGAAATTAATATTTTCCAAAAAAATGTTTAACTTTATAAAGCCATTCTTTATTCTGCAAGTGTGCATTATCTTTTGTGTAAAATTCTTATATTTAATCAATAAAGTCACCTAGATTAATAATACATTTTAGGCTGTCACCACACAAATAAAATCATCAACAAAATTCATCTTTTCTGTGCAGAGGAAACACAAACGCTGCATCTGAATTGGCATTTAGATGTATTTACTCACTGTTTAATGCAGGACATGAATGCATTTAACCTGCAGTTACAAATGCATCAAAACTGTTTTAATACTTTTATCCTAGCATGCTGAATGCTGATATCATTTTTTAAAAAATGAAAAGGTACTTTAAATGTGAAATTAAAACCACCAGTAGGTGTCAGCAAGTCACAAGTCATTGCGATTGAACTGAATCATTTAAACAGTTGATTCATTCAGGAATGAAACACTGTCATGTTGTTTAGAGATGCAAAACAGTGCTGTGGCTTTGTTTGGAATAATTTCTGTTGGTGAAATAGAGCAAAAATAGGCAATATGTTGTTTAAAATGCAAGTTTCTTAATATTAACTAGTTTACTGAACTGTTGTATAAAAAAAAACACTCTTCATGTGATATTGATTAACTATATGAAATTTTCTGCCCCAATACTCTGAATTTTGGGAAAATGCATTTTATCAGACTGATTCAGGCAGAGAAAGAATGCACTCTAAAGGAGCACAGTCAGTCTAGCTAGTTTAAACACGCATAACACTATAATCAATAACTAACTATAACTATAAGCAATGAAGCTGTCCATACACTGTATGATAAACCAATCTCTCACTTACAAAGTTCATACATCTGCACTTTATTGCTTATGATAAGGGAATTCGTGAGTTTCAGTTTGAACAAAACTAAAAAACGTGTGGGGTTTTTTTTAATGTGTAAAAACATGTAAAAATAAAATAAGAATTTACATGAGCAGGTCTAAATTTAATACAGCAATCAAATATTTTCATTTAATTTTAATTTTCACTTGTTTCATGTTTGAAGTATCATAGCTTTATTGAAAAACCAGGGGACCCTCCAAGTATATATTTTTGGGTGTTATGGGGGGTCCCTTAATGCTCATGGGAGGTCCGGGAACCCCGCAACTTTCATATGAAAGTTAAAGGGGATGGTGGCAATCATAAATTTGTGTACAGTTTATGAAGCTAATCCCTAAATTGTTATAGCCCCCCTAAAAATGGCCTAGTGACACCCATGTCCAAATGCAGAAGTGAACCAACAATTATTAGAAAACTGAAAATTTGTTGATTTCAATCACTCCCACAACAGCATCACTGACAGTAGGTGTGTTCAACTTAATGCAGCGCTGCGTAGCTCAATAAAATTCTGACTTGAAGCAGTGCATGCCAGTTAGAAACTTTGTCTGACTTGAGACGGCCCAGACACCATGTGACTGTAACGTGTACAATCAAAGTACCGCGATAGCGATTTGAGAGCAGCCGACTGACTCAGCATATATAACCCCACTTTATTACTATTTAAATAGAACATGTTTGTGTTGATCATTATTTTTGTTCAGATGGCGCTGTATTAAGCAGTATATGAAAAGTGTTTCTGTTGCTCATGAAAATGCTTTTGAAAAGTCTGTGTATTTGACAAATATTGCATTTAATTCACTTCACCTGTGATAGAGTAAGAAAACACTGCAAAAGTGTCTCTAATGAGAGCAGAAAGTGTCCAACTTGACGCCTCCGTTTTCAACTCCGCCCCCGACTGCTCTCGGCTACTTTCATTGATCGCCATCTGTAGCCGTAGTTCATGTCGAACACACCTACAGACTGTGTGCTTAAAGGAGCTGAGCTTCTGCTGTCTCTGATCCACAACAGAAGAGCAGATTCACACCATGTTTGTTCTGGGTCTGATCACCTGTGTCGTGCTGAGAGCATTCAGTGCTCAGGCAAAAGTGGTCGATAGCTTTGAGGAGTGTGAAGAGTTTTTCTACAAAGGCAAAGAACCAAGTGGATTGGATCAGAATGCCAAGAAAATCTGTCAGAAGCTGGAAAATAGAGGCTTTTATTATGCTACGCTGTACTCGGTTCATCATAAGATCCCTCTCTACAGCGCCTACACACTGGACCCTAAATGCTCAACCGAAAGTGGACGGCCAAAAATCTGGCACCTCGAGCCACAGGTGACTATGAGCTTAAGACAAGTCTTACCTGTAAAAACTCTAACATGCAAAACTCATTTTTTAGCAAAATGTTGAGTTTACACATAAAAACAAGTTAACAAGTTTACTATATTTTGCTCAATGAACATAAAAAAGCTGAGTAAACTCAATATTTTGATTTCTTCATTTGAGTGCTTAACTTGACATCACAGTGCATGCGCAAAGTGTCTTCACTGAACTATGCATGGAGTTTACAGCTTCAAGTTCAAACATTAACAACGATGGCAAAAGGTGTGGATGTCTCCTTTTAAGGTAAGTTCTTTCTACCTAGGTTTCATACAGAAAGTAAGCCATATAAACTACAGTTATGTTTGTAAATGTTCTTAAAAGAAAGAATAAACTTCGTGTTAAAAGTTGTCTGGCAGCTAACTAGTTAGCGAACATTGTTTTTCAGGTATGGGCAGCTAACGTTAGCATTTGAAAGGTATGTATTAAGATATAACATTATGGTTAGGGATACTGTTCGAATATTTATGTCGATTAAAGGCCAGTTCACACCAAGAACAATAACAATAATTATAACTATAACTATAAAGATAATGTGGTAACACTTTACAATACATGTTCACAAATATTAATTCATTTATGCCTAACTAATGCAGATATAATCACAAGTTGTATAACTCATGAAGAACTAAACCATTTATTGATGATTACTACATCAGCAACTAATGAACATTCTATATGATTCATAGATTAAGTAATCAATAAATTTTTATTAGTTTAATGTGTCATAATGTATTAATTCCCTAATAACTTATTTTATTAACTAATGGTGTAAATTCATGTGTTAATTACCAAAATGGGTTGAAGCCACACATTTCATCTTCCAGTTGTCTGCTTTAATTAATCACTAGCTAATGATTTGCAAAGATATCATTATGTTCTGACTTTACTTGTTGAGGCACAGAATTATTAGCTAATTGTTAAGTAATATGTC
The DNA here is from genome assembly GCF_022985175.1 of Labeo rohita. NCBI lineage: Eukaryota > Metazoa > Chordata > Actinopteri > Cypriniformes > Cyprinidae > Labeo > Labeo rohita. Next base: position 20,589 of record NW_026129649.1, on the reverse strand, counting down.
TGTAACAGGACTCTTTGGAAGCGTGAGTAGACCCAGTGCGAGCTTTATTATACAGATTGTAGTCAGACAGGCAAGGTCACAGTGATAATCAGGGCGAGGTGAGAGCGTAATCCAATAAGACAGGCAGAACGTCAAAATACGGGGTGGGACAGAGGGCCAGGTCTATGCAGAGGAGGTGGGCCTGGATCGTGGAGCAGGGACAGACAGTGAAGCACTGGAGGACCTGGGCCATGGAGCAGTGGCAGACAGTGAAGCACTGGAGGACCTGGACCGTGGAGCTGTGGCAGACAGTGGAACCTTGGAGGACCAGGGCCGTGGAGCTGTGGCAGACAGTGGAAACTTGGGCAGGCAGAGCAGGCAGCCATGGCGGGGCAGGCAGAGCAGGCAGCCATGGTGGGGCCGGCAGAGCAGGGAGCCATGGCGGGGCAGACAGAGCAGGCATAACAGGGAGCCATGGCGAGGCAGGCAGAGCAAACAGGAGCAAAGATATCCACAGTGGAACAGATGACATCCATAGCAGAATGGAGAGTTCTTGATTAGCCTTCTCGGCCGTGACATGGCAGGCAGAGGGTTCGTGATAGGCCTCCTTGGCCGTGACATGATGGGCAGAGAGTTCATGATAGGCCTTCTTGGCTGTGACATGATGGGCAGAGAGTTCGTAGGAGGACGCCGCCCCCTTAGGGGGTTCTGCAGCCGAAGCCGCCACCTCCGGGGCATTGGTGCAGATTCATAGTCAGACATGGCAGTGAGTTTGTTAATGGACGCCGCCTCCTTTGGAGGATCTACAGTGGAAGCTGACACCTCTGGAGGCATTGGTGCAATTTCTGGGACAGACGAGGCCTCTGGAGCAGACTTGTGGACAGACGAGGCCTTTGGAGCAGACTCGTGGACAGACGAGGCCTCTGGAGCAGACTCGTGGTCAGATGAGGCCTCTGGAGCAGACTCATGGTCAGACGAGGCCTCTGGAGTACAGCGTGTAGTCCACACACTCAAAATGGCAACAGCGGTTACAGGCAGCACAGTAGATAGTGGCATGCCTGCCGGTCTTGAGGGTGTGGACACTATGGACACGTGGCTTGGAAGCGTGGGGTCTGCGTGGCTTGGAAGCGTGGGTTCTGCGTGGCTTGGGAGCATGGGGTCTGCGTGGCTTGGGAGCATGGGCTCTGCATGGCTCGGGATGTCAGCTGATACGTGACGAGGCTCTAGAGGATCAGCTGAAACATGATGTGGCTTTGGAAGGTCAGAGGGGACCTGGTGAGGTTCTGGCAGGATGGCCATGGCTTGGCAAGGCCCTGTACTGGCAGCAATGACGTGAAGAGGTGCTGTTAGGAGCGCAGCTGTTTCTTGACTTGATTCAGGAAGGTCTGTTGTGACTTGACTTGACTCAGGGAGGTCTGCCGTGACTTGACTTGACTCATGAAGAACAGCTGTGTCTTGACCTGGCTCGTGAAGACCAGCTGTGATGTGACTTGGTTCGGGAACAACAGCAGTAACTTGACTTGGCTCATGAAGATCTGCTGTAACTTGGCTTGGCTCATGAAGATCAACTGTGGTTTGGCTTGGCTCAGGGAAGACAGCAGCAACTTGACTTGGCTCATGAAGATCTGCTGTAACTTGGCTTGGTTCATGGAAATCAGCTGTGGTTTGACGTAACATAGACAACCCAGCTGTAACTTGACTTGACTCAGGAACAACAGCTGTAACGTGACTTGGCTCAGGAACAACAGCAGTGACTTGGCTTGACTCATGGGGAACAGCTGTGACTTGGCTTGACTAATGGGGAACAGCTGTGACTTGGCTTGACTCATGGGGAACAGCTGTGACTTGGCTTGACTCATGGAGAACAACAGCTGTGTCTTGGCTTGACTCATGGAGAACAGCAGCTGTGTGTTGGCTTGACTCATGGAGAACAGCTGTGACTTGACTTGATTCAAGAACTACAGCTGTAGCTTGACTTGATTCCGAAGAAACAGCTGTAACTTGACGTGGCTCAGGAATCACAGCCCTGACTTGACTTGACACCAAAGGATCAGCCATCACTTGATTTGCTTTGGGTACAGCAGACACGGCGAGATGAAATTTGGATGAGATGATTTTGAACTGATGAGGCTCAGGCGTGGCAGCCATCTTGTGAACTGGCTCTGGGATGGCGGCCATCTTGTGGACTGGCTCTGGGATGGCGGCCATCTTGTGGACTGGCTTGGAGATGGTAGCCATCTTGTGAGCTGGCTGTGGGAGGGCGGCCATGACAGGTACAGACTCTGGACGGGCAGGCATGGCGTGAGCAGGCCCTGGAGTGGCAGGCATGGCGTCAGCAGCCCTGGAGAAGAAGACGTGACGTGGACAAGCCTTGGAGCAGAAGACGTGACGTGAGTAAACTGTGGCTTGGTAGATATGACTTGAGCAGGCTTTGGCTTGGCAGACGTGATGTGAACAGGCCTTGGCTTGGTGGACATGACATGAGAAAGCTGTGGCTTGGTGGATATGACTTGAGCAGGCTTTGGCTTGGCAGGCATGGCATAATAGGGCTCTGACGTTACTTGAATAATTCCAGACATGACTTGAGCAGGCTTTGGCTTGGCAGGTGCGATGTGAGCAGGGGTCCCTCATCCGCGATCCCCACAGTAAATGATGATCCCGCAAGCAACAGAGCATAGTCAATATAACGGACTAGAGACCAGTGGCGGTGATGATTAGGCATTTTATTTAAAATGTCTTTGCATAAACCAAAGAAGAAAATGTCCTTGAGGAAGCTTTCCTTAAAATCCACCAAGTGACCAAGTTCACAAAAGTCCATAACGTATTGTTCAATTGGCCGGTTACCTTGACGGAGTCGAACGAGGTGTGATGCTGGGTTGATCATGGTTGATCTGTGTACAAAAGCTGCTGGATCTTTGGTAGGCGAAGTATTCTGTAACAGGACTCCTTGGAAGATAAACAAGGCAATGAGACAAGGCAAAAACTATGGCAATGGAACTATGACTATGACTATGAAACAAAACTATAACCATGGAAATAACACTATGAAACAAGGAAAAACGCTTAGTAGAGTCCGCACAGCAAAACAATACTTCATGGGGCCTGTTTGGTTTAGGCCTCCTTAAATGGCCACCAAACAGGAAGTAACTGTAGAAGCAGTAGAGAAAGCGGTAACAGACAGTCCATGGGTGAGGGCTCCCTCTGCTGGCGTGGCATTACAATGTCATAGTGGTTATGGATTTAGAATTAGTCATGTGCCTCAACAAGTAAAGTCATAACATGATACATTTGAAAGTCATTAGCTAATGAGTATTTAAAGCAGACAACTGGAAGTTTAAGTACATAGCTTTGAACACTGCGGTAATTCACATATGAATTTACATCATTAGTTAATAAATCATTAGTTCTTCATGAGTTATACATTAACTTGTGATTATCTGTGCATTAAGCATGAATTAATGCATATTTGTGCACACGTATTGTAAAGTGTTACCGATAATGTTCTAAAACTTGTTTAAAATTTAAGAGAATAGCAGAGTTCACACAGGACTATAACGATACAGGGGAACGATATCGTTGGGATCATTTTCAGAACGATTTTTTTTTACAGCTGATGAACGATAAAACACTGACAGCTAATCAGACTTTATTCAAATGCACAAGCCCTTTAATTTTAAATAATTACGTTCGGTCTCATACTATATCGCAGTGTGTCGTGCACTTGCTTTGACCTTTGTTGTGATAAAAAGTAGTGTATTCAGCTTAATTTAATTCTGGCTTTTGTATCAGACGGGTATAAAAAAGTAAAAAAGTATACCGCAGCAGTGGTCACAGCAGCTCTCGTGTAAAACCCTCCTCATGTGAAGGCCAAAGAATGTAAAGACTCATTTTCTTATCCCTACCACTACTACCACTCGTAAACCACACATCACACACTCTAGGCTGTGCAATCCTTACTACCTGTGCTTTTTACATAAGTCTTCTAACACGCTACTTTCTTTTTCAGTTGGTCTCTGGAATTGTCAGTCTGCTGTAAACAAAGCAGACTTCATTACATCTATTACTAGTCATTCAAAGCTAAACCCTGACAAAGACCTGGATCAAACCACAGGATACTGCTACTCCTGCAGCACTCTCCAATAATTTCTCATTTTCCCACACTCCTTGTTTGACTGGAAGAGGTGGAGGTACTGGTCTGCTTATCTCTACTGATTGGAAATGTATTCTTTTACCTTCTCTGGGTATTACCAGCTCCTTTGAATCACATTCAGTCACTATTACCCACCCCCAGGACCACAAGCTAATTTCTTGGATGAATTAGATGTCCTGATCTCAAACTTTACTGAGGATGGCACTATGCTTGGAGATTTCAAATTCCACCTAGATAAACCTCAAGCTTCAGACTTCCACACTTTGCTTGCTTCTTTTGATCTCAAGAGAGTGTTAAAGTGCTCCTATTATGCCATTTTAAAGGTTGCTAATGTTGTTTTATGAGACTCCTAAAACAGATTTACATGTATGCAAGGTCAAAAAAACACTTTAGTTTTCTCCAAAAACAGATTTAATTTGACCTCATTTCTAAATGATTCGTAAACGACTCGTGGGAAGCAGTTTGAAGAATCAGTCTCTCTAAACCCCGCCTTTCTGTGAGCCCTCACTTCTGTGATTGGTCAGATGGCGCAGTCCTTTATGATTGGTCTACCGCGTACAGCGTGTCGGAAAACGCCCTGGATACTTGTCAATACATAGAAAACATGGCATTGATTTTACCATACCAATTCGAGCCAGAGTCTGATGATGAAATGGCTGAAGTGGCTGATCGACAAGTTAGCACGGTCTACCGTGGAAAGTGCTCGCAATTTGCTTATGTAAGCGAACTGGGCACAGCTCTATGTTGTAAACTTCAACATTGTATAACGCCTATTGTGTTAAGCGGCTTTCACACCAAATGTAGAAGGGCTTGCGCAACAGCAGTGCGCTCCTCAGCATGTGCACTTTGGTCGACACAAAGCCGTCCTTGCGCAGCGCAAGCAATTGAAATGAATGGGTTTCATATCACAGCACTTTCTGCATTCGTGTGAAAGCCGCTTTGTGCGCCATCCTTTATCATTACTCCAACTAATGAGACAGACAGTCAAGCTGCATCATCACAAATTGTCAGACTACAGTGGGTCCACAGCTGAACAACAGAACTACAGAGGCCGGTCAGCAAGACATGTGCAGGGTTGTTACACAACATAACATATACAACTACATATTTTGAACAATCGCTAGAAAAGTTCACTAGATTCATCTTTTAGAAGTGAATATAGAACAAATTTAATCACATCTTAGGATACAGCGTCTTCTCGACATGACGTAAACCACATGGAAATTTTACTGTGTTTGTGGGCGGGCAAGTTTTTTGCGACCTAGAACATGGGCGGACATTATGCAAATGTGTTACTTCATAACGTGCACCCATAACAGAAAAAGATTTTAATTCCTGACGACTCGTTCAGGCGATTGTGAGCCAACTCTTTTTTTTGATAGACAATACATTTATTTATTGTGCACTGTCGGCTACTCTGCTTTTGACAATAGTTAAATACCATATCCTCCTGTCAACCCTATTGGCAAAGGACATCTCAGGAACTGCACTCCAGTGGTTTGAGTCTTCCCTCTCGGACAGGTCCTTCAATCTATCTTGGAGAGGTGAAGTGTCCAAGTCGCAACATCTAACTACTGGGGTGCCCCAGGGCTCAGGTCTTGGTCCACTTCTTTTCTCTGTCTACATGGCATCACTAGGTTCTGTCATTCTCTTCATTTCACTGCTATGCTGATGACACTCAACTCATTCTATCTTAAAGATCCAACGATAACTGCTCGGATCTCAGCTTGTCTAACAGACATTTCTTGCTGGATAAAGGGCAATCATCTTCAACTCAACCTTGCCATGACAGAACTGCTTGTGGGTCCATCAAACCTATTGTTTCATCAAAATTTCACCATCCTGTTGGCACATCAACCATAACTCCTTCAAAAACAGCCAGAAACCTTGGAGTTGTATTGATTATCAGTTGACTTTCTCAGACTATATTGCTAAAATTGCATGGTCCTACAGATTTGCTTTATTCAACATCAGGAAAATCAGGCTCTTTCTTTTGGAAAATGCTTCACAACTCCTTGTTCTATCTCTTGTTCTGTCCAAGCTGGACTATTGCAATGCTCTCTTGGCAGGTATTCCAACCCGTTCTATCAAACCTTTACAATTGATCCAGAACACGGCTGCAAGATTAATCTTTAACGAGCCGAAAAGAATGCAGAAAGAAGGCTACCAATAGCTGCTCGCATAAAATTCAAGGCATTAATATTTGCCTACAAAACCACCACTGGCTATGCACCCCTTTACCTAAATTCATTACTTCAGACTTATAGGTGCTGAAACTTGTATATTGTATACATTCATTCCACACAGATTGATATATTTCAAGTGTTTATTTCTTTTAATTTTGATGATCATAACTGCCAACTAATGAAAACCCCAAATTCAGTATCTCAGAAAATTAGAATATTGAAGGAAAAGATGTGGTAGAAAAAAGTGTACAAGCAATAGGGATAACCACACCCTGAAGAGGATTGTGAAACAAAACCCATTCAAAAATGTGGGGGAGATTCACAAAGAGTGGACTGCAGTTGGAGTCAGTGCTTCAAGAACCACTACGCACAGACGTATGCAAGACATGGGTTTCAGCTGTCGCATTCCTTGTGTCAAGCCACTCTTAAACAACAGATGGCGTCAGAAGCGTCTCGCCTGGGCTAAAGACAAAAAGGACTGGACTGCTGCTGAGTGGTCCAAAGTTATGTTCTCTGATGAAAGTAAATTTTGCATTTCGTTTGGAAATCAGGGTCCAGAGTCTGGAGGAAGAGAGGAGAGGCACAGAATCCACGTTGCTTGAGGTCCAGTGTAAAGTTTCCACAGTCAGTGATGGTTTGGGGTGCCATGTCATCTGCTGGTGTTGGTCCACTGTGTTTTCTGAGGTCCAAGGTCAACGCAGCTGTATACCAGGACATTTTAGAGCACTTCATGCTTCCTGCTGCTGACCAACTTTATGGAGATGCAGATTTCATTTTCCAACAGGACTTGGCACCTGCACACAGTGCCAAAGCTACCAGTACCTGGTTTAAGGACCATGGTACCCCTGTTCTTAATTGGCCGGCAAACTCGCCTGACCTTAACCCCATAGAAAATCTATGGGGTGTTGTGAAGAGGAAGATGCGATATGCCAGACCCAACAATGCAGAAGAGCTGAAGGCCACTATAAGAGCAATCTGGGCTCTCATTACACCTGAGCAGTGCCACAGACTGATCGACTCCATGCCACGCCGCATTGCTGCAGTAATTCAGGCAAAAGGAGCCCCAACTAAGTATTGAGTGCTGTACATGCTCATACTCCTCATGTTCATACTTTTCAGTTGGCCAAGATTTCTAAAAATCCTTTCTTTGTATTGGTCTTAAGTAATATTCTAATTTTCTGAGATACTGAATTTGGGGTTTTCATTAGTTGTCAGTTATAATCATCAAAATTAAAAGAAATAAACACTTGAAATTGTCACAAATCTGGTCGGTGACCTGCGGACGGCTCACCACCAGATGTTGCTCTCATTCCATTATTACACACAGACTGTTGCTCTACACCCCGGACTGCATCTCCCACTATCCACCACACTGATTGCGCCATACACCTGTGGCCAATCAGCAACCCTATATAAGCCCCGGACTTTCACTCGGCAAGCACCGAGTATTGTGGAGTATATTGTGGAGTATTGTATCAGTTGCGTTTAGCGCTCACCTAGTGCTAGCACTGTTTCTTGAATACTCGGTCAAACAAGGATAAAGCAGCTTTTACCATGGACATTCAGGTATGGACACAAACAGGTTTCTATTCAGATTAAAACAAGGACCGCGTTCATTAGAGCAATACATCTGTGAATTTCTGGCAGTTGCAAATCATTCTACACTCCCGGACTGTATAATCATTGAGATATTTTGTGATGGAATAAATCAGCCATTAAGGGGGAGGCTGAGACGCGAGGGTCCGCGCTTTTCATTAGCTGCTTTGTTGGACTTTGCACTACTGTGTGTGGGCTCGCCGTTCACTGTGGGTGTCGCGGAGGAGGAGCGCGACATCGCGGTGTTGCCGGTTGCTCAACCCGCTCGCAAAATGGCGGCCGCGTCGGAGCGCGTTCACACAATGGCGATGATAGCGGTGCCCGTTTGCAAGATGGCGGCTGCGCCGGTGCGCGCTCACAAGATGGCGGCGACGGCGGAGTCCGTTTACAAAATGGCGGCGATAACGGAGCTCTGTCACGTCACAGCTGCCATACCAGAGTCCAGTCAAATTGCAGCTGCATTTCCTGAGTCAACTCAAGTTTCCGAGTCAAGTCAAGTTGCAGCTGTGTTTCCTAGGTCAAGTCAAGTTGCAGCTGCGTTTCCTGAGTCAAGTCAAGTTTCCGAGTCAAGTCAAGTTGCAGCTGTGTTTCCTGAGTCAAGTCAAGTTTCCGAGTCAAGTCAAGTTGCAGCTGTGTTTCCTGGGTCAAGTGAAGCTTCTAAGTCAAGTCAAGCTACAGCTGCTGTTTCTGAGTCTAGTCAAGATATGGCTGCCACTCCAGAGGCAAGCAAGACTACAGCACTCGTTCCTGCGTCAAGTCAAGTCAGAGCTGCTTTTCCTAAGACAAGTCAAGCTACAGCTGTATTTCCTCTGTCAAGTCGAGTCACCATTGTATTTCCAGTGTCAAGTCAAGCTACAACTGTGTTTCCAGGGTCAAGTCGAGTTCAAGCTGTATTTCCTGTGTCAAGGCAAGTCAAAGCTGTTCTTCCTAAGTCAAGTCAAGCTACAATTGCTGCACCAGAGTCAAGTCAAGTTACAGCTGTTGTTCCAGTGTCAAGTCAAGTTAAAGCTGTGTTTCCTGCATCAAGTCTAGTCAGAACTGCTCGTCCTAAGCCAAGTCAAATTACAGCTGTCGTTCCTGTGTCAAGTCAAGTGAAGGTGTTATTTCCTGCGTCAAGAAACGTCAAAGCAGTCGTTCCTCTGTCAAGTCGAGTCACAGTTATTGTTCCTGTGTCAAGTCAAGTCAAGTCAAGACGGTATTTCCTGCGTCCAGCAACGTCAAAGCTGTCGTTCCTGCATCAATCAACATCAAAGATGTCAGTCCTGCATCAAGCACGATCCAAACAGCTTTTCGTGAGCCAAGTCAAGTCACCATTGATCTCCTTGAGCCAAGTCAAGTCTTTACTGGTCTTCACGTGCCTGGTCAAGTCACTGCCGAACTTTACGAACCAAGTCACGTCTCGTCTGATGGTCCAGAGCCAGGTCACGTCTCCCGTCAGCCCAGAGCCAAGTCACACCTCCCGTTACCTCCCAGAGCCTCGTCACGTAATGTCTGCCAGTGTGATGGCGATCACCATTCTCTGTATGTGGGCCGCACACTACGGTCCAGAGGTCCCATCTGTCACCAAGTCTGCTCCAGAGGTCTCGTCTGGTCTCCCAGAGCCTAGTCACGTTATGTCCACCAGTGTGAGGGCGATCACCGTTCTCAGTATGTGGGCCGCACACTACGCTCCAAAGGTTTCGTCTGTTCACAAGTTTGCTCCTGAGGTCACGTCTGTTCACAAGTCTGCCCCTGAGCTCCCGTCTGATCACAAGCCTGCTCCAGAGCTCCCGTCTGATCACAAGCCTGCTCCAGAGCTCCCATCTGATCACAAGCTCTGCCCTGGAGGGCGTCTGCGCCTCCTGCTCTGCCCTGGAGGGCGTCTGCGCCTCCTGCTCCGCCCTGGAGGGTTCCTGCTCCGCCTCCGGCTCCACCCTGGAGGGCCCCGGCGCCTCCTGCTCCGCCTCCGCCCTCGCCCTGGAGGGCTCTTGCTCCGCCCTGGAGGGCTGGTCCGTCTCCTGCTCCGCCCTGGAGGGCTGCTCCGCCTCCTGCTCCGCCCTGGTGGGCTCCTGCTCTGTCGGTCCTGCCTCAGTCACCAGGTCCTCCGCATGGACCTGGTCCTCCAACCCTCGTCCTGTCTCGCTCCCGCCCCCCCACTCCCCTGGACTGTTGTTCTGTTGGAGCGTCTGGAAGCCGCTCTTTGGGGGGGGGGCTATGTCACAAATCTGGTCGGGGAACTGCGGTCCGCTCACCACCAGATGTTGCTCTCGTTCCATTACTACACACAGACTGTTGCTCTACATCCCGGACTGCATCTCCCGCTATCCACCACGCTGATTGCGCCACACACCTGTGGCCAATCAGCAACCCTATATAAGCCCCGGACTTTCACTCGGCAAGCACCGAGTATTGTGGAGTGTATTGTGGAGTATTGTATCAGTTGCGTTTAGCGCTCACCTAGTGCTAGCACTGTTTCCTTGTTTTCTAAGTTTCCTGAGTTCCTAGTTCCCGTGTTCCTGAGTTCCTAGTTTCCTTAGTTTAGTATTCTCGCCTGGCCATCTAGTTTCGTCTGTCTCGCCGCCTGCCTTTCTGGACTCTCGCTCATTTAAGGATTATTCTTCTGCTTCACGTTATGGATTATGTTCGCCATTGATTGACCCACGCCTGCTTCACGGACTCTCTCTACTTCTTGTCTGTGTTATACCTGTTTGTTATTGTTCTGCCTGTCTGACCATGTCTTTGCCTCGTCCATTAAATAAAAGCGTGCATATGGATCCCCTCGCCTCTCGTCTCCCTCTCCACGTTACAGAAATATATCAGTCTGTGTGGAATGAATGTATACATTATACAAGTTTCACTTCTTGAATGGAATTAGTGAAATAGATAAACTTTTTGAAGATATTCTAATTATATGACCAGCACCTGCATATGCAGACTTCAAGAATCAGCTAAAAACACATCTATTCTATATTTATTTGATTCTTTATTCCATTTCTGTTCCTTTTATGTATTTTTATTTTATTAAAAAAAAACGTGCACTACCTTGTTCTATTCTTTTTCTATTCTATCTGTTTTGTTTTTATTTATTATACACTTATACTTGCTACATGTACTGCATGAAGCTAACAGAGACTAGCACTTACATATTATTGCTCTTTTGTTGATTTGATTTTGATTGCTTCATTGTCCTCATCTGTAAGTTGCTTTGAATAAGCAAGTGCCTGCAAAATGTCTAAATGTAAATAGCAGGCAACATTGTAGAGAAGCAAACAGAGTAACATAAAACATAAAATTACCTCAGAAATTCAGTGCTAGTTTGGACAACATTGTCTTTCTTCATTTGAAGTTGCAGTAGAAAAGAGTATGCATTGTTTTTATTCCACTTCATTGACAGATAGTTTATGCTAAATTCACTTTTTAGATGCACTCTGATGTGCATGCTGAGGACATCGACAATATTGGCTGAAGTTGTGTAAGTGCAACAAAAACGTCTCAGGTTACGCATGTAACCATGGTTCTTGAAAGGGAACAAGACGGTGTGTCTCCCTCTAGGGGACACACTGGGGAATGCAGTCTGCAGATCCAGGGTCTGAAGCACATGTGAAACAACAGCAATTGATTAGCCCACCTGGCCCATGAGGCATAGGCAGTGTGGCCAAGCGTTACCACCAATCTGCCCAAGATGGCTGCCACGCCAGAGCCACAGCACAAGATGGCCGCCGTCTCCAAGCAACAGCACAAGATGGCCGCCGTCTCCAAGCAACCACACAAGATGGCCGCCGTCTCCAGGCCACTCCACAATATGGCCGCCATCCGGACGCCACCTGTGGTCAAGATGGCCCACGTGCTGGACACTCCTCTAGTGACGGTATGGGCAGCTAAAATGGCGCTCCTTAATGCCACGGCGGCTACCCCAGAGTCCGGTCAAGACACAAAGTCAGGCCAGGTCACAGCTGTGCCCCACGAGTCAAGCCATGTTGTTCCTGAGTCAAGTCACGTTACAGCTGTTGTTCCTGAGTCAAGCCATGTTGTTCAGGAGCCAAGTCCCGATACAACGGATCTCCATGAGCCAAGCCAAGCTGCTGCTGTTTTTCCAGAGCCAGGTCAAGCTTCAGCCACTGCTCCAGAGTCAAGTCAGGCTACGGCTGTAGCCTCCAAGTCCAGTCAGGCCTCCAAGTCCAGTCAGGCCTCCAAGTCCAGTCAAGCTGCCAAGTCCAGTCAAGCTTCCAAGTCCAGTCAGGCTTCCAAGTCCAGTCAGGCTTCCAAGTCCAGTCAGGCTTCCAAGTCCAGTCAAGCTTCCAAGTCCAGTCAAGCTGCCAAGTCCAGCGACGCCAAGGCTGTTGTCCCTGAGTCAAGTCATGTTGTTCCTGAGTCAAGTCATGTTACAGCGGATTTCCATGAACCAAGCCCTGTTACAGCTGGTCGTCACAAACCGAGTTACGGCTGATATTCATGAGCCAGGTCAATTCACTACTGATCTTCCCGAAGCAGGTCAAGTCACAGTTGGTCACCACGAACCAAGTCACATCCTGCCCGACGGCTCAGAGCCCCATCACGCCTCGTCTGACCGCTCAGAGTCAAGTCACGCCTCGTCTGACCGCTCAGAGTCAAGTCACGCCTCGTCTGACCACTCAGAGTCAAGTCATGCCTCGTCTGACCCTCCAGAGCCCCGTCACATCTCGTCTACCTGGCTAGAGCCTCACCATGTCTCGTCTGACCGCCCAGAGTCAAGTCACGTCCCGCCTGACGGCCCAGAGCCTCTCCATGTTTCCTCAGACCTCCCAGTGCCTCGTCATGTCTCGTCTATTCGTCCAGAGCCAAGTCACGTCTCGTCTGACCTTCCAGAGCCGTGCCATGCCTCGTATGCCCACGGCCTATCATGATAGCCAGTGTACTGGACTCACCACAACCTCCCGCTGCTGCTCTTCCTTTAATGGCGGTTGCCATCTGGTGTGTGTGGGCTGCACACTGTGCCCCTGAGGTCACGTCTGTTCACAAGTCAGCTCCTGAGGTCACGTCTGTTCACAAATCAACTCCTGAGGCCACATCTGTCCACCAGTCTGCTCCAGAGCTCCCGTCTGATCTCAAGCCTGCTCCGGAGTCCCTCTCTGATCTCAAGCCTGCTGCAGAGCTCTCGTCTGGTCTCCAGCCTGCTCCAGAGCTCCCCTCTGATCTCAAGCCTGCTGCAGAGCTTTCGTCTGGGCTCCAGCCTGCTCCAGAGCTCCCCTCTGATCACAAGCCTGCTTCAGAGGTCCCGTATGGTCTCAAGTCTGCTCCAGAGGCCTTCCCCATCGGAGAAGCTGCGCCAATGCCTCCAGAGGTGTCGGCGCCTGCCGTAGAACCTCTTATGGAGGGGGCGTTAACCGCTAAACTTTCTGCTTCTCCCTTTTTTCTGTCTGCATCCTCTGTCACTGTTCTCCCCAGGTCCCAGTCTATGACGCAGCCTCCTGTTCCGCCCCGGAGGGCTGCGGCGCCTCCTGTTCCGCCCCGGAGGGCTGCGGCACCTCCTGTTCCGCCCTGGAGGGCTGCTCCGCCTCCTGTTCGTGGTTTTTTGATCTCCCGCCTGGTTTTCACGTTTACGTCTGTCTAGCCGCCTGCCTTGTGATTTATCGCTCTTGTTTATCGGATCATTCTCTTCGATTGCCTGTTACATTCCTGTCTGCTCCTGTCTCGACCCTGCCTGTATGACCATGTCTTTGTCACGTCCAACAAATAAAAGCTCGCAAATGGATCCGCTCGCCTCTCGCCTCTCACTCAATGTGACAGATGATGATGATTATTATTATTATTATTATTATTATTATTATTATTTAATTATTATTATTTCTGACTTATCTGTACTGGTAAATACAGATACTGTACAAGGAAAGCAAAATGTTTATTACATTTTGTATACTTTTTATGATCTTATTGTGTAATGAATAAATAAATATCATATCATATCAGATATTATATTACCCACCCCAGCCTTCAATATATACATGCCAATATTTAAGATAGATAGTTGGATAGATGGATAGATAGATAGATAGATAGATAGATAGATAGGTAGATTCATTGTAATTCTGCTGGTAAAATAAACCACTGTAAATATATAAAGGCCCAGTTTTACAATGCAAAAAAAAATAATAATAATAATAAAATAAAATAATAATAATAACAACAACAACAACAACAATGATAATAATAATAATAATAATAATAATAAAAACAATTGTGACCGATTATTTTTGGTCATACCTCCCCACACATTTTCGTAAAATGAATATTGAAGATTTTTAGTTTCCCAGAAAACAGAAAATAGTAACACTGGTTATAGAATTAGTAGTTTTCCAGAACTGTATTATTATTATTATTATTATTATTATTTGTTATGCTTTAAACATTTAATGGCAATATTTAGTAGAATTACTAAATTTACTAAAATGTATGCTGTTTTTACTGCTTTTACCTCCTTGTGCTGGAATATATATATATATATATATTCAAAAATTACAATTCTGTCATCATGTACTCACCGTCATGTTAATCCAAACCCATATGAAGTTTGTTCATCTTCAGTACACAAAAGAAGATATTTTTAATGATAAAGATATTTCTGACCATCCACTGAAAAAGTATTCACCTAAACTTCTGATACTTCAAAATGTTCATAAAGAGATTGTAAAATGAATCCGTATGAATCAAACAGTTTAATCAAGGTCTTCTGATGAGACGTGATCACATTATGCATTTTACAGTAAATGCTGTTCCATCTCTGCAAGCGCTTTGAGTTTGAGCCTAATATAACATGTATTCAATATATATTATTTTTAGTATTCTATACAGTGATCACTTAAAAGCGATGTCATTTAGCTCTGCATTATAAGTACACTCCATAAAACTGTTCTTTGAAGGTTCGTTACGTGTAGTAACACTTCTATTTAGAACAGAGTTTAGGGTTTCCTTTCTGTCGTTTACTTCAATGTTGTGTCGAATGTACGATACTAGGGGGCGCTCTAGGGAGCCCAAACACCTCTGATATCATTGAGAAAAGGCCAATGAAATTGGGTCTGTAGAATTTCCATAGCTGGCCACGCCCCTGACATCCGGGTATAAATAGGCCAGCGTGGCATCTGCTCACTCATTCTGTTTTTCGGAGCCGAATGCAATGTCTCTCTGTGAGAAGTGGCACCATTCACCTCTTTGTCATTGGATCTACAGCACAGGCAGTGGTCTCTCCCTTCTCAGACACAGCTAAGTGTTGTGGGAGTTCCCCTGGGTGCTTTGACTGCAATCTCAATGAGAAGACTTTCCCTCTGAACAGAGCAAATTGCTCCAAATAGATGACCAGGTTGGATTGTGTTTCATTATGCCTTTCCATCCGTGTCCTTCTGGTTGCAGTTTTTACCATTAAAGAGAGTGGGGGGAAACGAGTGAAGCCTTGCTGGGTAAATCCCAGCAGGCCGCTCATCCCCTGTATTCACCGGATTACTTTGATAGCTTGTCTCAGTAAGGGCTTGATTTCTTATTCTGGGCTCCTGCTGGGAGGAGGAAGTTACGGCAGCATCGGAGGATGGGAGTGAGCCATCTGATGCTGAAGCCTCGACTGAGGTGGGCTGTGGGGGCTGAGTTTCAGTTGCTGGCGGATGCTGAAATGGCAGGAACCGGCTCCTCTTCCCTCACCACCCTTGATGGGGGTCCAGCGAGGGAGTATACGGAGGTTCCCCAGGTGGAGAGAGCAATTGTGGTGCATCTTTGCCCTCAAAGCCAAGGTGTTAAGAGATCTGCACAAGGGTTTTCCTGACCCAGAGTTACTGCAGGAGCTGCGCTCAGTCAAGTCAAGTCAAGTCAAGTCACCTTTATTTATATACCGCCTTTAACAATACAGAATTGTGACAAGGCGGCTGTACAGTATTAAATAGGAAACAGTACATCAACAATGCCAAAGGCAACATTAAACACTCACATTATAGGTAAAGGTAGTTAATCAAAAACAATAAAATAAAATGCAATATTGTGTTAAGAGAAAGTGTCCCCAACTAAGCAAGCCAGAGGCGACAGCGGCAAGGAACCAAAACTCCATCGGTGACAAATGGAGAAAAAAACCTTGGGAGAAACCAGGCTCAGTCGGGGGCCAGTTCTCCTCTGGCCAAAGTTCCCGTGGTCTTGTGCCGACAGCCGTCTAGGTGATGTGGTCTTTAATGTGGATCCGTCTCTGGGGCTCATCTAGTTGATGTGGACTCCGCTGACATTCAGGGCTGTAGAGGTCGTCTCTAGGTGCTGATCCACCGTCTGGGCTGGGTTTGGACTGGATCCGGGGACTGCAGTGACCATCTGATCTGGATACGGACTGGATCTGGTGGTTAATGTGACCTCGGAATAAGAGAGAAACAGACTAATATTAGCGTAGATGCCATTCTTCTGACGATGCACCGAGTACATCAGGTGTTATGGGAAGTGTTCCCGGTTCCGGTTGACCTAATTAGTGCAGCCTAACAATCCTTTAACGGATTTGAATTATAAGAATGTGGATTTGTTATGTGTAAGCAAGGTTAAAGAGATGGGTCTTTAATCTAGATTTAAACTGACAGAGTGTGTCTGCGTCCCGAACATTGTAGGGTAGATTGTTCCAGAGTTTGGGCGCTAAATAAGAAAAAGATCTGCCGCCCGCAGTTGATTTTGATATTCTCGGTATTATCAAATTGCCAGAGTTTTGAGAACGCAGCGGACGTGAGGGACTATAATGCGATAAGAGCTCACTCAGGTACTGGGGAGCTAAACCATTCAGGGCTTTATAAGTAATTAGCAAGATTTTAAAATCTATACGATGTTTAATAGGGAGCCAGTGCAGTGTAGACAGAACCGGGCTAATATGATCATACTTTTTGGTTCTAGTAAGAACTCTAGCTGCTGCATTTTGGACCAGCTGGAGTTTGTTTATTAAGCGAGCAGAACAACCACCCAATAAAGCATTACAATAATCTAACCGTGAGGTCATAAACGCATGAATTAATGTTTCAGCATTTGACATTGATAGCATAGGTCGTAGTTTAGATATATTTTTGAGATGGAAAAATGCAGTTTTGCAAATACTAGAGATGTGGTTTTCAAAGGAAAGATTACCATCAAATAGCACACCTAGGTTCCTAACTGATGACGAAGAATTGACAGAACAGCCATCAAGTATTAGACAGTGTTTTAGGTTATTACACGCTGAGGTTTTAGGCCCAATAACTAACACCTCTGTTTTTTCAGAATTTAGCAGTAAGAAATTACTTGTCATCCAATTTTTTAACTCAACTACACAATCCATTAGTTTTTCAAATTGGTACGTTTTGCCAGGCCGCGAAGAAATATAGAGCTGGGTATCATCAGCATAGCAGTGAAAGCTAACACCATATTTCCTGATGATATCACCCAAGGGTAACATGTAAAGCGTAAAGAGTAACGGCACTAGTACTGAGCCTTGTGGTACTCCATACTGCACTTGAGATCGATATGATACCTCATCATTTACTGCCACGAATTGATGGCGGTCAGATAGATACGATTTGAACCATGCCAATGCACTACCACTAATGCCAACATAATTCTCAAGTCTATTCAAGAGAATGTTGTGGTCAACAGTATCAAACGCAGCACTAAGATCCAGTAGCACTAACAGAGAGATACAACCACGATCGGATGACAAGAGTAGATCATTTGTAACTCTAATAAGAGCAGTCTCAGTACTATGGTACGGTCTAAAACCTGACTGAAAATCCTCACAGATATCATATTTCTGTAGGAAGGAAGATAACTGTGAGGATACAACCTTTTCTAATATCTTTGACAGAAATGGGAGATTCGAGATAGGTCTGTAATTAGTTAATTCGTTGGGGTCAAGTTGTGGTTTTTTAATTAGAGGCTTAATAGCAGCCAGTTTGAAGGTTTTGGGGACATATCCTAATGACAGTGATGAATTAATAATATTTAGCAGAGGATCTATGAGATCTGGAAGCATCTCTTTTAGTAGCCTAGATGGAATAGGGTCTAGCATACAAGTTGTTGGTTTAGATGATTTAACAAGTTTATACAATTCTTCCTGACCTATAGTAGAGAATGAGTTGAATTGTTCCCCAGGAGATCTATAGCGCACTATCTGATGCAACACTGTAACTGACGGCTGCAAAGTGACTGACTATGCCCCCGAGCTACGAAGGTCTGGCTCTGAGGAGGGTGATGTCCATTATGGTGGTCCAGGAGCGCCCCCTGTGGCTAAACCTGACAAAGAGGTTGGTCTCTTCGGCCACACTCTCAAGATGAGAGTGTTGCAGTCCTTTGGGCGGAAATCGCAACACTTCTGGTGAAGGGTGCAATAGAGCCAGTCCCCTCAGCCGAACTGAAGAGGGGGTTTTACAGCCCCTACTTCATTGTACCCAAGAAGGGTAGCAAACTCAGACCAATCTTGGACTTAGGAGTTTTGAATCGGGCCCTTCACAAGCTACCTTTTAAAATGCTAACCCCCAAACAAATTCTAACGTGTGTCAAGGATCAAGATTGGTTTGTGGCAATAGACCTGAAGGACACTTACTTTCATGCCTCTATCCTTCCAAGACACAGGTTGTTCCTGTGGTTTGCCTTCAAAGGATGGGCTTTTCCTTCCTTTCGGGCTGTCCCTGTCTACCTCAATAACTGGCTAATTCTAGCGCACTCGGAAGAGTTGGTTTGAACCCACAGGGACGTGGTCCTCAACCACCTAGCTCGACTGGGAATTATTGATGCAATATAGTGCATCAATAATGCAAAAGGGCAACAGTAAACATTCCATTTTCTGGTAAAGGCAGTTCATCATTGAATTCAGTGATGTCATCAGTTCAAATAGTATGCAATATCATTTGAAAAAAAAGTGTCACCAACTAAGCAAGCCAGAGGCAACAGTGACAAGAAACCAAAACTCCATCGGTGACAGAAATGGAGGAAAAACCTTGGAAGAAACCAGGCTCAGTCAGGGGCCAGTTCTCCTCTGGCCAGGCGCAGAGGAAGAGCAAACTCTCCCCAGTGCGGAGTATCTCTTTTCTTGGTGTAGAACTGGACTTGGTCGCTATGACTGCACACCTCTTTCAGGAGCGTTCACAGTCAATGCTGAAGTGCGTGAGGGCACTCAAACTCAAAACAGCGGCCCTCCTAAAATATTTCCAGAGGCTCCTGGGCTTCAGCCATGGTCACGCCGCTGGGCCTGATGCATATGAGAGCACTGCCGCATTGGCGTCATACCCTAGTCCCGAAATAGGCATGGCATCAGGGTACACATTGTGTGAACATCCCACCTATGTGTCGCAAAACCTTCAGTCCTTGGGAAGATATTTCATTTCTATGGGCGGGGTTCCCCTAGAACAAATGTAAATACATTTAATAAAAAGAAAACCGGTAGATAGAATAGGACATATGAGCGTAGACGGAAAATAATGAATAAGATAAGAAACGATCTTACATGATTTCAAAAATGCCCCGCCATGTATACATAAACTAGGATAATATAATAATATAACGTAATTGTCTTGAATAATGACAGAGTTTAAAAGTAAGATTTTTTTAAACCAACCAAATTTACAGAAATATTGACATATGCGAACAAAAAGGCACGCTAACATAACAGCAAAAAATAGGAAACAAAGCATATAATGCTATAAGTGTAAGGCCTAATGATTACAGTTAGGTGGGAAAATAAGATATAGATGGTGAAACTGTGGTAAACAAATTCAAACAGAAAGAGCGAACAAAGTCATGGAAACACATAAAATTGTTCTGGTTTCAAAGTGTAATGCTATGAAAAATGTTCTGGTTTATATCTCACAACAGTGTGACAATGCCTAGCACACTAGTGTTGTTAGGGTATATTGTACTTATTGTCGCTTATATTCATTTCAACGTTTTAATAACGCTAAAAAAAACAGTGGAGGATCAGTGCATGAAACTGTTAAACAAACATCATTAACTTAAATTTACAAAAGGCAATAATCACCAATACATGTTCACACAGGGTAATTTTATATCAGTGAAAGATTTAAACAAAGTTTACTGAGTGGTTAGAAAAGAAATGTATATTCGCATCACTGCGAGATGACATAAGGATCTGATGAATTGGTTCTTTGAACCTTAAATACCTCTTTTGCACAATATCTTGCACAACATTGTACAGCATTATGAAAAGTACTTGTATAGTATGTTTTAGGTTATGTGTATAGTCAACTGTTTATATGCATAGTTATATTACCGCTTCTGGTTATGTGTATAGGTTATGTGTATAGTCAACCATTTATATGTATAGTTCAATTACCACTTCTGTAAGTTAGCTATGTATAGGTTTAAAAATTGCTCTTACGTCTATTGTTGTATGTTTATATTTATGTTTATTTATGTAGCACCGTGGTCCAGTGAGACACAACATTTCATTCCACTGTATGTCACACATAGCGGAATGACAATAAAACTCGATTTGACTTGACTTCAGTGAGGTGAACTGTCCAAATGAATCATTTTGCAGAAATGAATCAAACTTTGCATCACTAACACAGATCATAAAAAGGGTCAGTAACATCACAACATGGAAGAGCATATGTAGCCAGTTGGGAAGATAAATATAAATTTTATTGTATTTTATTGTGATGAACTTCCCAAAACTATTTGTCACTGTTAAAGACAATTATTATGTATTATATACCTACACCAGTTATT